>NW_013617623.1:6411-20003 GCF_000695525.1 Brassica oleracea var. oleracea | reverse complement strand
GGATAAATACGAAATTTTGAAGATAATTACGAAGATCGGAAAAAAATGGAATATCTCCATTTTTATGCTATGGCGGCTTAAGGGCAGAAGAGAAAAGGCGTAAACCGACCTTGGAGCCAGTATATAAGGGGTCTTAGGCGAGAGGCATGAGGAGGACTTTTTCAGAGAAAACTTAGCACTTAGAGCAATTAGGCAACTTTCCGTTTTTGTTATTTCGAGCTGCGACTCAACTAGGTTTTGCAGTCTTAGGTTGTTAGAACTAGGAATCTCGCCGACAGCTCTCGTGGCCAAGGCTTCTACCTTGTTGTAACGCTCATACGCGGATTCGGAATAAAACTCCTTTTGCTCTCTTTTACGATTTCTTATTTCTTTGCGTCTTTAATTGCGTGTTCTGATTGCTGAGCGTGTGGTTTAACAGATATTCGGGACCTCTGGAAAATTAGGGTTTTCCCAACTTTCCTTATTTAAACGGAAATCGACAGTGCGAATTTCGGTTCCCACACCTAGGCAAATCCACATTCACCTATCATACAAATCCACATATCTGATTCATCAGACAAACATACAAATCCACATATCTTTCTCTCTACCCAGAAACAATCAAACAATCATACAAAACCTTTCTCTCTACCCAGAAACAATCAAACTATCATACAATTCATCAAGCTTGGCCAGTAGAAGTGATCAAAAACTGTCTTGTATGTCTTCTTGACTCCAAAGTGTCCCATATGACTTCCTCCATGAGATTCCCTGAGAAACAACTCTCTCAAAGAACATTGGGACACACATAAATGGTTATCAAAGAACAGAAATCCAGAATTTTGATAGTACTTTCCGTAAGCCACTTTGGAACACTTCTGAAATATTTCTTTGAAATCCGGATCAGTCTCATACAAGTCTTTGATAAATTCAAAGCCAAGTAGTTTCGTCTCAAGGGCTGAAAGAAGAGTGTACCTTCGGGACAAAATATCAGCCACAACATTTTCCTTACCTTGCTTGTACTTGATAACATAAGGAAATGTCTCAATGAACTCAACCCAATGTGCGTGTCTCTTGTTCAGCTTCTGTTGACCCTTAAGATATAAGATGTCTCAAGGACTGGTGGTCCGTGTGGATAACAAACTCCTTAGGCCAAAGATAGTGTTGCCACGTTTGGAGAGCTCTCACCAAAGCATATAGCTCCTGGTCATAGGTGGGGTTGTTGAGTGTGGCGCCTCCAAGCTTCTCACTGAAGTAAGCAATGGGTTTCCAATCCTGCATCAAGACAGCACCAATCCCAACTCCGGAAGCATCACATTCAATCTCAATAGTCGCATCACATTCAATCTCAAAGGTTTTAGAAAAATCAGGAAATACAAGTAAAGGAGCATGAGTCAACTTCCCTTTTAACATCTGAAAAGCTTCTTCTTGGGCTTGTTCCCATTTGAAACCGACGTTCTTCTTGATCACTTCAGTCAGTGGAGCAGCAATGGAACTGAAGTCCGGAACAAACCGTCTATAAAAACCGGCCAGACCATGAAAGCTTCTTACCTCGCCCACGGTCGAAGGACTCGGCCAGTCTCGGATGGATTTGATTTTCTAATGCGGTTTTCCACTCATCACCTTCCTTCATCCTAATCTGGTGATAGCCACTTTTCAAATCAATTTTAGAAAAGACACATGATCCATGCAACTCATCAAGCATGTCGTCTAGCCTAGGGATGGGATGCCTATACTTTACCGTGATGTTAATGATGGCACGGCAGTCCACACACATGCGCCAAGAACCATCCTTTTTGGGCACGAGAAGGACAGGAATGGCACAAGGACTGAGGCTTTCCCGGATGTAGCCTTTCTCAAGAAGGTCACCAATCTGTTTCTGAAGTTCCTTGGTCTCCACCGGATTGGTACGGTAAGCTGGCCGGTTTGGTAGAGACGCGCCATGAACAAGGTTGATCTGATGCTCAATGCCTCGTACTGGTGGCAATCCCTTAGGATTCTCATCTGGAAAAACATCAGAATAATTCTACAAAACATCTAAAAGTTCACTCGGAATCTCCGGTGCAAGGTCAGAAGAAGAAGCCATAAGAGATACTTTGTACACAAGTAAAAGAAATGGCTTTTGAGAGTAAAGAGATCTCTTGACCTGACTTTGTTTGATATAGAATTGGAGTTCCGTTGGGATGATTCAGGTTCATCTGGCTTGGGTTCCTTGTCACGGTTCCTCTTGAGCTGGATCTGATCTTGATGAACCTCCAAAGGTGTCAAAGGAACAAGCGTGATCTTCTTCCCTTTATGATCAAAGGAGTGTCGGTTTGTGAAACCATCATGCACGGCTCTCTTATCAAATTGCCACGGCCGGTCCAAGAGAATGTGGCATGTGTCCATAGGAAGAACGTTGCAAACGACCTCGTCCTCATATCGGCCAATGGTAATAGGGACAGTGACTTGCTCTTTCACATACTGTTCTCCAGCCTCGTTTAGCCATTCCAACCTGAAAGGACGAGAGAGAGGCCGAGTAGCAAGTCCTAGTTTCCTGACAAGAGTGTCACTAGCAACATTAGTACAACTCCCACCATCAATAATCAAAGAGCAAACCTTTTCAGAAAATAAACATCGAGAATGAAAGAGATTCTCCCTTTGTTCCTTTTCATTGGCTTTGGGTGGGACACTAAGAGTTCTTCTTGTGACAAGTAGAAGGCCATGAGCTGGATAGTAGAAGCAAGGCTCCTCATCATAGATCGGGTCGGACTCAAAGGTTGGGTCGGAACCATCAACCAAGTGGCCGTCCATCTCATCGAAGATAGACTCGACCATGCCTTTCCTAGCAACAAGTAGTGGCCCGTGATGCGGATATCCAAAGAACTCGTCCTCTTCATCAAAGATCGGACCAAGATCTTCTTTGTTCTCCAGTTCATCCTCAGATTCAACTTCTCTCCTGCTCATCCTCAGATTCAACTTCTCCATTCTCCATGAGAATCATCACTCGTTGGTTGGGACAGTTTTTGGCAAAGTGTCCTAGACCTTGACATTTGAAACACCTAATGTCTCTAGCTCGGCCAGAAGTATCAACTGCCTTTCCTTTGTCATCACGAGAGGGACATCAGTTTTAAAAGCATTATGTGTTGTGGAAGAATACTTACCTTTGTCTTGGTCGCTTGGCTTAGGAGAAAAAGCCGGTTTAGGAGAGTAGGCCGGTTTAGAGGTAATGGCCGACTTTGAGAGACTCTTCCTCTTAACTTGTTGCTCGATCAAGATGGCCTTGTGTAGAATCTGTTCCACACTACCATACTCTTGAAGCTCCATGCGGTCTTGGATGTCTCGGTTAAGGCCAGAGAGGAACCTAGCCATAGTGGTGTCCATAGGCTCGTCTACATCAGCCTTGATCATCAAAGTTTCCATCTCCTGGTGGTAGTCTTCCACGGACTTAGTGCCTTGAAGCAAGCGTCTGAGTTTCTGGTGGAGGTCTCGGTGATAATGAGCAGGAACAAATCGTCTCCTCATCAGCATGGAAAACTCATCCCATGTCTCAATCGGTCTCTCACATGTTCTCCTCCTGTGGGTCACAACTTGATCATGCCAATTAATAGCATAGCCAGAGAATTCAGTAACAGCTAATCTAACTTTCTTAAGTTCAGAAAAGTTTTGGCAATCAAAGACATGTTCAATTTTTCTTTCCCATTCAAGAAAAACATCAGGATCATTTTTACCCTCAAAAGGTGGAATTTTTAGTTTCAGTCCACTTAAGCTATCATTAGTACGTTCATTTCTAGCAAAAGGATTGACATCACCTGGATCTCGGGTTCTAGGACCTCTTCTTGGACGGTATGCTAATCTGGCCTCATCCTCTTGATCATCCTCCTCTCGGATCTCATCGTCGGACCGAGTGTTCCTACGCGGACGGTCTCTTCTTGCTCCGGCTCTAGAAGGAGCTTGGCTGGCCTGAATCTCATCAAGCCTCTGGTGGATCTGATCTAAACCTGCGTTCAACATGTTAGACATAGAATCATTCAAGGCACGCATTTGAAGGTTAGACAATCCAGCAACTGAGTTTCCGGGACGGTTCCGTTCATCATCACTACTCATGGTTCCTGAAATTTCTTAAACAGAAAACATTAGATAAAAATCCTCAGTCTCTCAAGTGTTTGATCCTCACCCACACACGTGTTTCTCTCAGAATTTTGATGGTCACACAACAAGTTTTCACTCAAAGTTCTAAGAAGAACAAATCAAAGAAACTCAATGGACAAAATCCAAGCAAACACAAGGGAATTTTAAAAGAGAGAAAGATAAGAGATTTTTGGTTTTGGGAATCCGTTTTAACCACCTTAAAGGCTGGATTACTCCTCAGCCAGCAGGCTTTCTCTTCCACCACCAATCCCCAAATGAAAAACTTTTCGAATTTCTTTTTTTTTCTCTCTTTTGATAGATTTTTTTTTTTGATAGATTGAGGATGATAATGAGGGGCCCGGATTCAACATAGATAGAAGAAGAAGTGTTTATGATTTAGAAATGGAAGATGAGAAAGATGAATGATTTAGAAGATACCAAACGAGCGGCTCTGATACCACTTGAAGGACCCTAAGATCGGCTCACTCGAATGGATCAGATTGGGATATGAACTCCAGATGTTGAACTGGATGGATTGAAGGGTCGCACGAAGGTTGCGGAATGGCCTTCGATATTCCCGACTTCAGATGGTGCTTGATATGACTCACAAGTCCACCAAATGAAGAATCTCACGTTGTTGCTTGATATGACTCACAAGACCAACGATTTAAGGAAGTGTTTACTTGGATATGACTCACCAAGAAACAAGACAAGTTCTTAAACGAAGAACAAAGAGTTTAACTCAAACTTTAGACAAAATCGATTTCTGATTTATTAAAATGAAAGAGTTTCATACTTATAGAGTTTTAGATCTAGGAATTAAATAGAAAACTAGATCTAGATCTAAATCTAGTCTTTAATACAAAAATAAAGAGATAAGACTAGACAAGGTGACTGTTCGGCTTCTGTCCAGATTCGTTGTATCCTGAAGCATGAACCGCGGTAAGGAGAACGACGGATGTGGGACTGTCCGTTTGAACCACCATGTCCAGATCATGAAGCAGACTGGACCAAGTGCATCCTATGCCTTCAGAAAGGGGAA
Source organism: Brassica oleracea var. oleracea (assembly GCF_000695525.1). Lineage (NCBI taxonomy): Eukaryota > Viridiplantae > Streptophyta > Magnoliopsida > Brassicales > Brassicaceae > Brassica > Brassica oleracea. The sequence goes on along the minus strand of NW_013617623.1, from coordinate 14,872 downwards.
AGATCCTTGCCTTAGTGAGATTTGGCTGATCAAAGTGCATGAACTGATCAAAAGGGTCGATCAGTCCATCAGTACGATCGCCGGTACGTGCAGTATGAGCCAATCGAGCCAAAAGAGAGAAGTCTCGATCATTTTGTGAAACCTCATGATCCAAGTCAAGTCTGGCATGATCTTTCTCAAGTCAGGCGTGATCCTTCTCAAGTCTGGCATGATCCAAGTCAAGTCTGGCTTGGCTATCAGTCTTGGCTTGTCGAGTTGGCCCGGAGAGACGGGCTTCAGTTCAGTCAGTTCTAGCATCTGGTCGAGGATCTGGACGAAGCTCTGATCCGGACGTTCGCGGGTTGAGCCGATAGACGGCCCGGTCGATCTGTCCGATCTGATCGGTAGGATGAACCTCAGCTGGGACGTCTGGAACGTTCTGATCGGCCTGGTCCAAGGACTGGGGCACATCAGACTGGGTAATGGATCATGGCTTAGAGCCGATCCGATCATGCGATCCGACGCTTTAGTGTTGGATCCGGTAGATCACAGATCATAGCCGTTTAGCTTGATCGAGTTATGGCCGATCCGGATGGTTCAGCGAGTAAGACGGTTTGATCTAGATCCGCAAACTGAACTTGATTGATCCGGTTTTACGACTGAATAAGTCATATTATACTAAGGGGATTTTCGGGTTGAACTTAGAATGAACCGATTATTGTTGCATGCATTAGAAACTGACTGGTTAAGTTATCGGATAGATGCTTACGTTTTGTTGGTTTCAGGACATGATGGTGATCGTGGGAAGGACTTGGCTTAGCCGTGAAGACTCGAGGCCGCGGATGGATGGGTGGTTGGATAGACTGATTAGGATCGAACAATTGTAATAGCTTATAGCAAACTCTCAATTTGTATCGAAACCTTTGTGATATAAATAAAGAATCAGTTTATCTTTTCAGCATATTGACTCTAATAAAACGCATAAAGACTCTATAAAATGAATCACAGAATATATAAATACGGACTTAAGAATATCCAGGCCTTAACATCGAACTGGACGGCCTGGTTTATCCATGGTCGATCCAAAGGAACCTCACCGGACTTAGAGTCCGGGTTAGGGTGCTTTAAGTTCGTATCAGAGCATGCTTGATTCTAGGATTAGTTGGGTTATGGGGAAACCACTCATCCGGCTCGGGTCTCACGGTAACGTTTTGCTTAGTCTAGGATGTTTTATCCTCAGGCTGGAAAAAACAAATCATCAAGAACAAGGAAAAACAAGGGACCGGCTGAACCAAGTGCCGCGACTTTGGATGGAGTCAATCCATTGAACACAACTCCGATCGGACCTGTGATTGGAGAGAACGCTGGTGAAACACTAAGGGTTCAGACCAACCTTGTTGATACCGGGACTCGGGTGGAGGATGACCCTGTTAACCGCAACCTGGAACAGCATGACGAGGAAGTCGTTGAGTCCTCGAATGCGGGATGTCACTCGGCTCCGGCTGGTGGAGCGAGAGACGAATAGGCCGGACGTAGGCGTCGTCAGGCCGCAGAGCCGTCCATGAGGGACGTCTTGAAGGCACTGACGGCTATGGCAACTCAGATAACTACCCTGACGCAGGCGTTCACACCCTTGGTGAACTCGTCTGTTGGTCAATCGACTCGGATTCCTACGGCTATTCCTTTAGTTGGAGGAGAGCAGGTCATGGAAACGGCCGAAGTGGTAGAACTAGACCCAGAGCCAGTCCAGGCCGTGAAAAAGGTGGATTACCTGAGTGTGTTGCAACACATAAGCCGTATGGGAACCAAACACTTCAAAGGTAGTACCGTTCCAATCGAAGCAGACGAGTGGAGGAGCCGTCTGATCCGGAACTTCAAGTCTAGTCGCTGTCTAGGCGACTACAAGAAGGATATCGCGGTCCACTTCCTTGACGGGGATGCGCACAACTGGTGGATTGCCGTGGACAAGCGTACTGGAGGAAGCATCAATAGGATTGAGGACTTTAAGTACGAGTTCAACAGGAAGTACTTCCCAGCCGAAGCTTGGGATCGGCTTGAGGCAAAATTCTTGTACCTCACCCAGGGTCGCAAAACCGTGTGTGAGTATGAGGAAGAGTTCAACTGTCTCAGGCGGTATGTTGGGAAGGAACTGGTGGACGAGTCGGTGCAGGTGCGTCGGTTCTTCCGCGGGCTGAGAGTAGAACTTCGTACACACTGCTCTATCCTCACTTTCCGTACTGTCTCGGAACTGGTCGAGAAAGTTGCCTTGCTGGAGACAACTCTTGCTGAGGAAAACCGGGTGAAGTCACACACCCAACATGCTTCGGGTAGAAGGTCAAACGACCGAAAAAGGAAGAGGGATCAGGTCGATGAAGGCGGTAAGTCTTCGAGAAGTCGATCTGAGTGCGCCTAGTGCGGTAGGAAGCACGGAGACGAATGCTGGAAAGCAGTGGGTGCCTGCACCCGATGTGGTAGCAAGGACCATGCGATCCAGAACTGTCCAAAAATGGACCAAGGGCAAGGAAAAGTGACAAGTGAGGATGTAAGATCCTGATTCCATTGCGGAAAGACGGGCATTACAAGAGGGAATGTGTAGCATCCCCATCCCACAGTCTGAACTGAATCAGTCAGAGGTCAGACTGATCAGACGGGACAGACATGTTGGACATGTCATCTGGATAGTACTGGTCAGGTTAAGACGATACTGTCTGTCCGAACATAGCAGTGGAGCTTGTCCTCTGAGATCAGTTAGTCAATGTGTGGACTGACTGGTATACATTATGACGGGAACGGATACTGAGCTGAACGTGTACTGGAAAGCTAAGGAAACTGATGGGAATGGTTATCCGAGGCGATTACTAAGCAGTTCCAGAACAGTTACTAGGGTGGTTACCGAGCAGTTGCTGGACGGTTCCTAAGTAATTACTGGATGGTGTAACCGATAGGGATGGTTTATGGACTTGGAACTGTCAAGCAGTTACGAAGCGGTTAATTAACTGTCGGAAAGTTAAGTTAAACCGTCTGAGAGCAGTTACTGATGAGATTGAGCGCGGGAGCAGTTGAGTAAAACGGTTATGGGTGGTTAAGGCCGAGAAGTAACCGCCCAAACTCCTTTTAATGGAAATCCCGCGGATCAGAAAGGGGATCTCTTCTCTACACCGTTCTGGAGAGACATCAGGGGAGAGAGAGCGGAGAGAGAGGAAAACTGATCGGAAAGAAAGAGAGATGGCTGGAGGGCCGATCGGAGTCTCAGATATGGCCGCGGGTCTGTCTGTTTAATGCGACTCCATCTGATCCAAACGTTGATCAGATCGTACTGATTATACCGGAGAGAGACAGAGAGAAATACCGGGAGAGGGTGATTCTGATCGAGAGAGACAGAGATCACAGAGAAGAGACTGGTCGGATTCTAATCCGTCTGTCCGCGTACTGAGCGATGGTAGGGAAGCCATGTTCTGATTGATAGCCTGCGTCTTGATGGTTCGCGATAGTTTTACTGGATGCGGTGGCTCATGCTATCGGACCGTTCTGATGAACTGAAGGAAGGATCGGATATTGTGCTTGGAACGATCCTAGCCATGGAGAGATGTGGTACTGAAGTGATCGATTTGATTGGATCCTTGGAGGCGATCGGGACCAGTGACATACTGAAGGAGGATCGACTGGAAATAGGATCGAGTTTGCTGATGCGTGTGGCACAAGAGGGAGTGTTACTGATACTGGAATGACTGAGGGGCAGGATGGCCGTGGGGAGAACTGACTGGATCGAGGGCTGTAGAGCCGACTGTGTACTGACTGATCCGGGTGTGATCAAGGACTGGTTCTGGGGCGCTAAGCATGGCTAGCGTACTGTATGTTCTGGATGGCTTGTTGGAGACCAAGCCGTCTCTCTTTGTCTACTTGGGTCACGTGGGGATGGTTGGCTGTGTGACTAAGAAACAAGGGGATTCAGTTAAGTGTCTAATCAAGCTACTGGTTAGATGAGGAAGGACGGGAAAGCATGTAGACAACAAGGAAGGAGCGTATGGATGGATTGTCAGACAACGAAGCACCGAGGCATTAAGGTACATGTTTATCATGCTTCGAAAATTAGTAGACTGCTAAGTTACTGGATTAGACTTAGCGAACCTTGTGTACTGAACTGAACCTCATAGAGAAAAACTGGGATAAAATCCTAAATTAGAGAAAAATTGGGTATCGACCATGTTTGGTCGAGGGAAGCGAACTGGGGTCGTACTGGCGGTAAGGAAAACCTGGTCGGGGCCTTTCTAGTGGTATCAGAGCGATTACGGTTCTAGGACAGAGTTTGAAGGATGATACAAGATTTGTCTAGACCGGACGCAGAAAATGCTAAGGGTGAGAATTGGAGAACTGACGAGAGACTTGATCTTGGGAGTCATCAAGTCGGACTTACACTTTGTATGGGCAAATGTAAGTTAGAAGTCTACCTGGAAAGAAACCAGAGATAAGATCATTGATGAATGACTGGATTGGTGGAATGAAGTCTGAGTTAAGATCATTTGAAGAATGATCGGATTGCTTAAGGTGTTCTGGATTACTTAAGAGAGTTAACCAAGAAATTATTCTAAGTGTTGGAAACAACAGAGAGGTTTACTTAAGTCAGTGGATCCGTATTCTGAAGTGAAGAAACGAGAAGGATTGACTAAGAGATTTCTGAAGCTTAAGGAAGGTTAAGCAGACTGGAATCAAGAAAAACCAAGCTGTTCGAGAAAGCGAAAGATGATTCAAAAATGTCAAAGTAAGACAATGAACTGTCAAGGACAATGATGTCGGATATGGAGCCAAGGAGCTGATGAGTTTAATTCTGTATGGACAAGACGTCCGTAACTGGATCTGAAAGGGGGACTTCAGACGGAAGGCCTTCAAGGCAAGATAGCCAAGTGGATGAGCCGGATGTTGTAAACGGGAACTGAGTTAGACAGGTGGTCCGAAAATTGAGATAGTATCTCAATGAACGGGTTAAGGCAATGGATGGATTACTGTGAGATTACCTGAAAGAGTCGGGGAATCGGGAAACTGAAATGGACAAGTCATCCATGGAAAAGTCTATAATGACTAAGACACTGATGCTGGAATGTGAAGTTGAGAGACTTACATTCAAGTGGAACGTTCTGTTGAGGATGCTTAGACGGATTCTAAGATTTTCAAGTGATGGACAAGGTGGTCCGGGAAATTGAAACTGGAAGTTCTATGGAAGGATTCGGAAAAATCTGCGTAAGACTTACACATAGCAAGTGGCAAGTGTAAGCAAGTCTGGATATAAAGAACTGGACAAGAGAATTGTCAAGTATGACTAAGCTCGATTGTCTTAGTAGGTTTGTGCGGTCCGAGAGTTGAGATTATCAGAACAAGAGATTGGAAGTCAGGTGTACTTGCCATAGACTTGTTAAGTGATCAAGAAACTACTTGGAGGTACAAGATGCTGTAGATGATGAGTTGTGGTCAGAGTTTCAAAAGTAGTTAAATGATATGTTCCTACCATGAGCATGTCTAGATCAGAAAATGTACTTAGGGGCTGTGATGCTTGCTAATGCTTGCTAGATTTTGGATGACGGTTCGATGATTTGGGATCATTTGAGTTTAGATTATTGATTCCTTTCATGCGAGAGTCTAGATCAGTCTAGGTGCTTATGGCTGAGATGCTCATTAAGACTTAGCTTGATTGTAAGACGGCTGCTTGATGACTTGGAATGATAATGATGGACCAGACTAAGTGTCTGATTAACTGGACAAGTGGGAATACTGAAACCATAGTGTTAGTGTTGATGATATGTCTTTAGGAACCGAGTGGGTTTGCTGAGGCATAACTCTTCTGATACTGTCTGTTCTGGCGTCTATGGAAACCGAGAGTTTCCAAGACGTGACTGTCTGTCATCGCGTGTTATGTCCTGACGTCTTTGGGAACCGGAGAGTTGCCAAGACGTAACTGTTGTCGCGTTGGTGGGAACTAGATTAGTTCGCCATCGCGTGTCTGTACTGCTGTCTGCGGAAACCCAATCTGATGTATGTGGGAGATGTACCTTCCAAGACATAACTGTACTATTACTGGAACTCAAGGAGTTCACTACTGTGGGTTTCCGATCGCGATGAAAGCATGGATGGGAATTAGTGAGAGTTTGCCATCACATGTTTGTAGGACGTCTGTCTGTTTGATATGTCCTGTATATACTGATGTCTCTGGGAACTGTTGAGTCTTCCAAGACATAACTGTGACTAAGTCAATGGGAACAAGATGAGTTTGTCATTATGGGATTGTGAACCGGGAAGGACTGGGAGTCCGAAAGGAAAACTGTGCAAGGGATCAAGTGTAGGATCCGATAAGAAATGTCTGTAAAGATCAAGAATGATCCGGAGGTGTCAATAAAGATCAGTAAAGATCTGAGAAAAGCTGATGTCGATCATCATAGGTGGTCGGGGACTGGTTAGGATCAGGGAGTGATCCGAGGAAACAACTGTAAGTATCAAGATGAGATCCATTCATTCTGAAAAGATTAAGTTCCTAGTACTCGGAGTTAGTCCATGCTAAGGAACACTGGAGTGCGAGAATCAAACAGTCAAGTCAGGATTGGACTGAGATGGGTTGGAACTGAGTTCCAGAAGGACTAAATTTGAATCAATAAGTGATTGTGATCGGTTAAGGTTTAAGCTGGAAAAACTTAATTAAGGTAGTGAGTTTAAACTTCGAGAATTGAGGTAAACTGGTCAACACTGTTGGGAGCTATGTTCTCACCAAAGTGTGTGTCCAAAGACCGCGAAATTGCTCGGAAGTAGAAGCTGCTATGCTTACAGAGTTGGTGAACTGAACTGAGTCTGCTGAGACTAAGTATGTGGAAAGGCACTGAATCGAGGAAATTGATAGCTGAGATCGAATCTGTGAGTGGGATTTTGACCAGAAAGTCTTGAAAACAGTAATGGTCGAATGACCAAAAGTATGAGAACTGAGTTAAGGCATGAGTGGTGGACCAAGGGCAAGGAAAAGTGACAAGTGAGGATGTAAGATCCTGATTCCATTGCGGAAAGACGGGCATTACAAGAGGGAATGTGTAGCATCCCCATCCCACAGTCTGAACTGAATCAGTCAGAGGTCGGACTGATCAGACGGGACAGACATGTTGGATATGTCATCTGGATAGTACTGGTCAGGTTAAGACGATACTGTCTGTCTGAACATAGCCATGGAGCTTGTCATCTGAGATCAGTTAGTCAATGTGTGGACTGACTGGTATACATTATGACGGGAACAGATACTGGTTGAACGTGTACTGGAAAGCTAAGGAAACTGATGGGAATGGTTATCCGAGGCGATTACTAAGCAGTTCCAGAACAGTTACTAGGGTGGTTACCGAGCAGTTGCTGGACGGTTCCTAAGTAATTACTGGATGGTGTACCCGATTGGGATGGTTTACGGACTTGGAACTGTCAAGCAGTTACGGAGCGGTTAATTAACTGTCGGGAAGTTAAGTTAAACCGTCCGAGAGCAGTTACTGATGAGATTGAGCACGAGATCAGTTAAGTAAAACGGTTATGGGCTGTTAAGGCAGAGAAGTAACCGCCCAAACTCCTTTTAATAGAAATCCCGCGGATCAGAAAGGGGATCTCTTCTCTAGGGATAAGGCCGACTTCGGGTAGTTTGGTGGTCTCGGCGATCCAAGCAGAACAGATGCTCGAGAAGGGATGTGAAGCCCACCTGGCCACGATCTCCACAACTGAAGTCGGAAAGGGTGTAGACCTTGGAGAAATTCCAGTGGTCAAGGAGTTTGAGGATGCGTTCCAGACCTTGGCGGGTTTACCACCCGACCGGTCAGATCCATTCACGATCGAACTCGAACCGGGAACTACTCCATTGTTCAAAGCGCCGTATCGAATGGCCCCAGCTGAGATGTCGGAGCTGAAGAAGCAATTGGAAGAATTGCTTGAAAAAGGGTTCATACGGCCAAGTAGTTCACCTTGGGGAGCCCCGTCCTATTCGTGAAGAAGAAGGATGAGAGTTTTCGTCTGTGCATAGACTATCGAGGATTGAATCGGGTTACTGTTAAAAACAAGTATCCATTGCTTTGGATAGATGAACTGCAAGACCAGCTAAGAGGGGCGACTTGGTTTTCCAAGATCGACTTGGCTTCGGGTTATCACCAGATCCCGATCGAACCGATGCATGTCCGGAAGACTGCTTTCAGAACGAGGTATGGCCATTATGAGTTCGTAGTGATGCCGTTCGGCCTAACCAATGCACCGGCCGCGTTCATGAAAATGATGAATGGGATCTTTCGGGAATACTTGGACGAGTTCGTTACAATTAGATTTAATAAAATCTAGACTTATACAAATGAACCTAAACGAAATAGCAGAAGTACAAATGATATTTAAACTTCAGTCTCATGATATTTACTTTTAGTCACCCATATATCTTACAAAAGTATTTATATGTACACAAGTACTATATATATATATATATATATATATA
>NW_013617623.1:1440-2652 GCF_000695525.1 Brassica oleracea var. oleracea | reverse complement strand
GAACCAAACATATTCTACCCAAGTTCTTCTTTACCCATGAGTTGCAGAAAGCTGGAGAGGTCAACGTCCTTCAGATCCGGTCTAGTGAAAACTCAGCCGACCTCTTCACCAAATCATTGCCCTCTTGCACATTCCGGAAGTTCACGCAACAAGATTGGCACACATAGACTCAAGGACCTTCAGTGATGTCCAAATCAGGGGGAGTAATGTGTGTTGTACTCTTTTTCCTTTCTCTGGTTTCCCTTTTTACCACATTGGGTTTTGGGTTTTCCGGGAGAGGTTTTAATGAGGCAACATTAGCATGTTACAAACCCTATATGGTTATGGCATCTAAGGGGGAGTGTTATGAATCATGAAGTGGATGGTCCATAACCTAGACCATACAAGTTCAAGATTAGAGTCCATTGGAGGTTTACATCCAGCCACATGGAAGATCCATTCAACTTTAGTCTTTATGAGTTTGACCATGTCATTATGTAGAGTATCTTTGTAATCAAGTCTCCCTTTTGATTCCACCTTGTATGAACCACTATATATAGTGGTGTAAGCAATAAGAAATACACAACGCATTCTTACAAAAAAAAGTAAACAAGAACTTAAAGAGAAACTTATCACCAATTACATTTGTTTTTCTCAATTCCCAAGTGAGAAAGCAAAGGAAAATATTTTTAAATTTATAGAGGAAAAAACATTTAGATTCATTCGACAAATGAAGAAGGAAAGTAGACATAAAAGGAAGGAAAAAGAAAAGAATAACGGTGAGGAGGTCTTTAAAGTAAGAATATAATAAACAATTTTCTTAAACACAATCTAAGAGAAAGTAAACAAGCAAAGAATCAAATAGAAAGATAACAATCTTTACCAATTTGTTGGTCGAATGGCGCTCCTATATTCTCTTTTTATTATTTTATACTTCTACTTTGCATGAAGGAAGAACCTTGAAGCTGCTACAATGACTGACCAAAAAGACGGTATAAGACAGCAAATTTCATGATTCTGGGAAATCGTTTTGTTTATTTTTTTTTTTGTAACACAGGGAGATCGTTTTGTTAGGCATGGTTATCCCAATAGCAAAGAAACCCAAAAAAAAAATGAAAAAAACAATAGGAGCAACTTGCCCACTTCCTAGATATAATAAACCTAACAAAACAAGCTTCTAACAAAGTGCAAATCATTGTAGGTAATCAATATATTTACTTTCTTTTATAAACC
>NW_013617623.1:0-1340 GCF_000695525.1 Brassica oleracea var. oleracea | reverse complement strand
CGCAAGTTGAATAACTCGTTCTGGTTACTGGGATCACGACCTTCGCCAGTAAAATCCTGTAGATGATACCGAGTTCTTCTAAATGGAGGTAAAAACTACGTAGAGACCGAGCTCTTCCGAAACGTCGATACGACACGAATCCATGCATTCTCGTCTATCCTTCGATGCTGTCTCCCGGAAACCGTAGCGAACCCATTTCATGTTTTCCGCCATTCGAAGTCATCAATCAAACTTTACGATAAAAACCGCGGAAAGTTCGTTTTTATCGAAAGAAGTCGTAATAAACGCTTCAAGTCGAAAGACGGCCCAAAGGGACCTAAGGCATGACTCGAAGCCCACCTTACGATTTCTTAACCAGCAGCCCGTAAACCGTGGGACGGTTTATGCTTGGTTCGCAACAAAAGATAAATGTCAAGTTTCCGCAGATAAATACAAAATTTTGAAGATAATTACGAAGATCGGGAAAAATGGAATATCTCTTTTTTTAGGCTATGACGGCTTAAGGGCAGAAGGGGAAAAACGTAAACTGACCTACGAGCGAGTATATAAGGAGTCCTAGGCGAGAGACATGAAGGACAACTTTTTTAGACTCAGAACTCTCGGCACTTAGAAACTCTGAGGCATTATTCTCGACATGCTCTGTTTCCATGACTGGCACCCGATTACCAGACGAACGTGCACAAGCAGTTCGATCTCTTGGTTCACTCTTGAACTACGTTCGGCTTGATCCTCGAAAGGGGTACGTAGGTGATATATGGTGTTTTCAATATCATTATATGTGTGCTTTGAGCTAATTCTCAGTCCTAATTCGTGTTTAATTGATATCATTCCAGGTTTGGAGCAGGTGAAAGAGCAAAGAAGAGAGATTCAGGAAGTCAGATGTCGTTTTGAAGGATACGATGCGGAACAGCCATCTAGAACAACCCAAAGGTTGTTCCCGAAGAGAACAAGCGTCTGACTGTTCCCGATCATTAAGGAAACTTCCTATTCTGGAAGTTTGCCCTAGATTCCGCCCTATCTTATCTCTTTACCACCAGGCCTCCATATAAAAAGGCCTATGCTATCATTTCTTTTTGGGGACGCTAGTTTTTTTGGCAAGAGACCTAAAACTATTTTCTTTTGATTAAGTAACTTGTAAGGGAGAAGGCTTCATCCTCACGAGAAGATCATCCTGAACCCTTGTCTTTCTACTTTATTTTATATGCAGTATTATTCAGAAACCATGTCTGTGTCATCCTGCTTTATGATTGAGTAGTAGGCTTAGCTTGTTTAGGGTTGTAGGGTGTTAGCCGTATGAACTGAACACAAATAAGTGATCTTAATTGTTCTTCATTCATATT
>NW_013617622.1:19005-33149 GCF_000695525.1 Brassica oleracea var. oleracea | reverse complement strand
CGTCGGAATGTCCGTCAGAATACCGCTGTTTTCTTGTAGTGAAGTGGATATGCAACACAATGTTGAATTCATTTAAATGCTCATTGAGGGATTAAGTTAATTAATTTTGGAAACTTAAACACAAACCGTAGTGCCTAAGCATATTTGGAATATGTTGCAAGTTATGAACTATTGTATATTGTTTTTAAAACTGTATACAATAATTATAATTCGCATTGTGCACATCTTTTGTTAAATACTTTTATACTTCAAAGTAACTAACCAATTAATCTAATGTTCTAATTTTATGCTTGGCATGGATATAGTTCAATCAGATACTAAAAAAATTATGCTCTAGACTTCATATTTAATTATGTTCTAATTTAAAAATTAAAAACAACATTTAAAAACTAAACACAACATTTAAAAACTTTAAAATATTGGATTGTTCCTCGGTCTTCTTGACATTCTTGTCAATGATTTAGATGACAATGTCAAAATGACGCCACTTTTCTAGATCATAAATTTTGGAAGATGGGACATTATTTCTCTTCCAGAAGAAAGTGAATGATCCATAAAACAAAGATATTTAGTAAAGATAAGATGGAGTAGAGCGGATGAATTGTAAACAATGGATTATACAAGAATTAGATATCATCATGTAACAACAAATCAGATTCAACAAAAGGGTAGTTAAGTAAGCCACCAGGTGCATGTGTTTCAGTAATGATGTGAATGCCAAAGGGAAAGGTGCAAGAAATGACTGCTGGCTTGATTCTCATATACTCACAAAAGCCGCATTTGGTCTAATATCTAGGCTAGAGTTAGCCTTCCTTGATATAATGCATGGTATGATAACAAGAAGATATTGTTGGCTAAGTGATTTCAAGATAGATTACATGTGTTGGGCGAAAAAAAAATAGATAATGGAGTTTTGGCAGAGAGACAATTAAAGTACATGTATGAATGATCCTGAAGAAGGAATGGTTATAATTTCAGTATTTTAATATAGATTTTCAAAACCAAACCAAAATACCATTTTCTAAAGAAAACTATCGCAGCTAATACCGAATAAATAAGATCATCTGATATATGGCATAATTTATTTCTGGCAAATACATGTCTGTCAGTCATCACTCATGAATTTTCTATAACTTTTGTATACTACATTTATAATACTAATTGATAGATAAATCCAGTATACTAATGTAAACTCTTATGCATGAGCAAGTGCTAATTCCATGAATACTATTGTTAAAAAATGTTGTTTATTATTAATTGGTAATCACATCATTTATAAAGAAGTCTGCATGTACCTTTTACAATAATCTCATTCTTAGGATTTTCATATTTATAAAAGGAAAATTATAATGGATAAAACATATCAAGATCGACATGAAATTGATAGGCCAGTGCAATAATCTCACGTCACTATATATCACTGTGTTGGTTCAAAATTCCAGATAAGAAGTGAAAAGTTTTCTAAACCCACTAGAGTAGTTGAAAACAAAATAGCAGGACCGAGTTGGTCCATCCATTTTTCTCCATGTGTAGAAAACTATTCTCTTTGAAACTACTGCTATCCCTTTTTATTTTTTTGTTCAAAAACTACTGCTATCCCTTAAAGCAAACAATTCAGTGTAATAAAAATGGAAAGGGCATTAAGTGATTTTTTATATTACAAAATTAATATTTCAGATAAAAACATTTTGAGAGAAAAATAAAAGTAAAACAATTGTGGGCCATCATTTTACTTCCACTAACATTATTCCAAAGTTATAAAAATATATCTGTCCGATTTTTTCTCTCTTGTCCAATCAAAATATGCATATCAACACATTACTCTCTCTTATTCGTGGAATCTAATTATTCCTTTTCAAAAAAAAAAAAGAATATCTAAATAAAGAAAGAAACAAAAGCTCCTTTTCGCCATTATTAAATCATCTTTCTCCCTCTCTGAATCAATGAAGACTACTTGAATTATCGATCCCTACATTCTTCTATAACGAATATTTCATGTCTATATTTTAGTTTTATACACACTATTGTATAACAGAAGCAAGAAAAGACTCATCTAGATAAGTTTTGAAATATGTTTGGAGTTAATCTTGTGAAAAGAAAGTACAAGTCAAATCTCGACAGCAATATATATAGTTCTTCAGTTACACATTATTATTTTATAAATCTAAAAAAAAATGGGACAAACACTTTTCACTTCTCCGTTAATTGATCTCCCCTCTTCGTTTAAAATGCTAATGATTTTCTTATCAGCAAATCAACGTATATATATAGGTTAAAATATACGTCAACCGACATCTAATATAATTTTTTCATCTATATATATGAATCTATCTAAAAGTCCCACCAAATGTAGGAGTCCAGAAATCTACTGTAGTATCGTGTGTCACTGGAAACGTGCTCGAAACTGGCACTAAGCATAAGCCTCGACTTCTAAGATCTGGCTCTTCTGATACGTCTAGCTCTTTGGGATGATCACTCTGCATCATTGGTAAATTAAAAGCAAATTAAACTTCAATAGTCCTCTTTGATTGCAAAAGCATCTCGCTACATTGTTTTTTGGGAACAATGTTTTGTCAAATCTTGAAGATGAAGCAACCATTAAATAAATACATGTAATAAAGAACACGAACGAGAGCCATACTCTAATTCAATTGTATAATGATAACAGTAATAATGTACAGAAAACTATATTATAAAATAACTACCTGTTGATGCTGTAAAGAAGCTCCACTTTTCATGTATGGGTTGCTCAGAGCCTGAAGTATAATCATTTGCAGGTTTGTACATCAGTAGAAATACAATAACTAACTAATAATATTGTAGCAAAAGAAAACAAAAAGTTATATACTATAAAAACAAGGGATGGACAAACTTACAGAAACTTGTTGGTGTAAAAACTTAATGTATTCAATGGCTTCAGAGAGCACTGAGGCTGCGTCAGTCTGACACAAAACCACATGAGATTCAGTAAAACAAAATCTAAGAATTCTATTTCATTCATATCCCCAAAAATAATACCTATAGAATAACATAGGAGTACTTTATAACAAAATTAAAGATATACTAATAATGACAGTAGACAAATATACTAATACACACTCATCATCTTTCTGAAAGCTAAAGCAAAAAATTGCAGAGATAGAGAGAGAGAGAGAGTACCTTTCCGAAAGGTGAAACCAATTGTTGGAGCGCAGCGATTCTGTCCCCCATTTTCTCTTTCCTCACCTAATTCAGCAGAAACAAATATTTTAATATAATTAAGCAGAAAAAACTTAAAAAATCTTGTAATCATGAAAGAATTTGGGGAAGAATATTTGTATTAATGATATCAAAAGAATACAACTTAGAAAGCCTGATTATTTTGTGAACAAAATATATATGGATATGGTTATTGGTTGTCTAAATCAAAAATATTTTGGATGGAAATGATAAAACCTAATAAACGTGTTTAAATTAGGGTTTTTTTTAATTAACAAAAGGAATCGTTTTTTTTCTTTGACAAAACCAGCGAAATATTTGTATATTTAAACAATTTATAAAATATCAATGTGCATAAAGATGCCTTTAATTGAGTCCCAAAAAAGAAGCTTTTATTATTTTTATCTTTAATAATAAAAGCAAAATATACCTTGAAAGCTGGTGACGGAGACGCTGCTTCGCTCTTAGCCCTTTTCGCCGCCGGTTGATCTCCCCCGCCTCTCTTTACATCACTGCTACTCGAATCTCGAATCTCAGATACACTCTGAACCGAAAACAATCCATATCTATATAAAACATCCGTAAATATAACTCGTGCAGCTATATATATATTATATATATAATAAACCTTAGGTTGCTCCTCAAAACTCGGCCGGTGAAGCTGAGGCGGCCGTATCGCCGGTAAAAAGTTCGACGACGCGTCATGTTGAGTAGGACCCACGTTTCCAGCCGTCGCCGCAGGGTTCCAAAACGTTGCGTTGTTAGAGAATCTCAAAGGACTGTGTGGTTTCGGCGGCGAAGATCTTAAAAACCAAGTCGAAGGTAGCGCCGTCGCTATCTGGTCGTAGTTTCCGGTGGAGGAACCGAACTGAGAGTACCCAAGATTTGATTGCTGATGATTCCTCGACAGTTGCTGTTCGGAAGAGCCAGGCAAGTTATAGCCAGCTCCTTGATGTTGATGGAACATAGCTGAAGAGGAGTTAGGAGTTGTTGATGTTCCGTACATGGTGTTGGTCGAGTTGTCAATAGAGAAACCTTGACATGTCACTGTGCTACTGTCGGTACTTGAGCTCCCATGAGGACTGAACTGATGGTGGTCTGAAAAGAACCCGCGGTTGCTGCTCGTCATGTTTAGCTGCGGTTTGAAATCGTTATTATTGATATGTGGGTCTCGCCACAAAGCTTGGTGGTGAGAGGAATCAGATTCTTGAAGCTGGTAAGACGTTGTGGATGACGTTGTGTTAGCATTTGCGTTTGAGGTCGCATCTAAATTGAGATTCTCTTGAAGCATCACTCCGAAGCTTGTCTCCGCTTTACTATCTCCTCTTCTTTTGTTCCCCGCAAAGAAAAAAAACAAAGGACAGAACACACAATCATTAAGTTTATTGTTACACAATGATTTGAACCAAGAAAAAAGGAAACAATCTGAAGACTCACAAGAGAGATTGATTCCATTGATCAACTGGTGATTGTGAAGAAAGCCCTAGCCCAATCATCTGTAGATGGTGATCAGTAGCTAACGAATGATGATCTTGATGATGAAGCTTATCATGGAAAACAGCAGAACCACCAGATTCATTTGAGTTTGCTCTCATGGAAGAGGAAGAAGATATTGAGGAAGAAGAAGATACTTTCCACCAGCTTCCAGAGTTTATGAAATCATGATGATCTCCCATCGCTTTTTTTTTGTTATCACTATGTGTGATATATATATATATATATATATATATATATATGTTGGTGAGGATCTTAATATGTTGTGTCTTCTCAGATTGTGCTTCACATGAAATGATGATGAGGATCCACACGAGAGAGATACTTATAGTTGTAAATATTTATCAATTAATATTGGATTTTTTTTTTTTTGAAACACATCAATTTATATTGGATATTTTTCTTTTTTCTGGTAGGGTTTTCGTTAACTATCTGTGAAGACATCCGATTAATGTTTGGTTGACATTTTTTCAGATGGCTCTCGCTGACTCTTTTGCCCACGTCATACTCAACTTCTCCTTCTTTTTTGCTTTCTCAAGAAAAATATTTATTTTACATTGGTTGTCTTTTTTTTCATAATTTAAAGAATACAGTAGTTCAACTTTTATTCATTTGTTATCTTTTGGTAATGTTTCCTTTAACTATTGTAGAAAATACATAATGTAAGAATAATCAAATCACCCCTCTTAATAACTTTTTTATATTAGTATCATTTATCTCTGGACATTTTGGTTTTCGGTTCCGTTCAGTTCATTTAGTTTAATTCATGTTCGTTTTTTGGTTCTATCGATATATGTTAATTCATTCGGATATTATGAAATTTGGTTCGATTATTTTGGTATTTGTATTACAAGATTGAGAACAGGTTTATATCCAGAAAATTGGCTTTAGTTCTGTCTGATTTTCGAATAATTTTGGTTAATTCACCTAAATGTTATTGATAATTTAGATTTTCGAAAGAAATGTCAGGTAAATTGGAGTTTTGGGATAAATATCGAATAGTTTAGATAATCTGAAATATAACATTCGGATAATTTGGGGTTTTAGATTATTTGGTTTACAAATAATATTTTTAGATAATTTGTTATTTTAAACTAAATATAATTAATATTTTATGTATATAAACTATATTTTAAATATTTTGATATTCATTCAGTTGTTGGTTCAATTTCAGTTTTTC
Organism: Brassica oleracea var. oleracea; assembly: GCF_000695525.1. Classification (NCBI taxonomy): domain Eukaryota; kingdom Viridiplantae; phylum Streptophyta; class Magnoliopsida; order Brassicales; family Brassicaceae; genus Brassica; species Brassica oleracea. The sequence continues at coordinate 27,277 of NW_013617622.1, read as the reverse complement.
GATTCAAAAATATATAAATTCGGTTCGGTTATTTGATTCCGGATATGTCTAGTGGCATAATATCATTCATTTAATTGTATAGATTCGAAATGACCTTCAGTTCTTTCTTTTTAGGTTTTGTCGTCTTATATCATCATTTATATAGATATTATCATTAATAAAATACTATTATAAGTGACAATTTTAACATCAAGCGACGAATATTTGAAACACAAGAATACACTGTAAGCGTTTTTTACAAACGACTCCACGAGGAACATTTTCATCGGCATCATGAGAACAGACACTTCTGTATATACATGTTCATAATAAACAACTTCACAGTTTTTTTTTTTTGACTGAATAATAGTAAACAACTTCACAGTTAATACTAACACTACAAGAAAACAGCAAGGATACTGAAGGAAAAAATCGTCCCTGCTCAGTAAGTCGACGGTCCTTTGGTTTTCCGCTAAGTCGTCCAACGTCTGTGAAAATGTCTGGAACCGTAACATGATATGTTGCCCGTTCGCCTCTATCATCATGCCGAGCAGGTCTTCTGTTTTTGGTCTGAACTTCTGCTGGAAAGTAGTACTCGGCAAAGTTTGAAGTTTCTTCATTGATCATCTGTGCGACTATAGAACCTTCCACCCTACTTAAATTTTTCACCATCTTCTTCAAATGGAACATATACCGCTCATACAGATACATCCATCTATACTGCACAGGACCACCAAGTTCCAATTCTCTTGCCAGGTGAATAACAAGATGCTCCATAACATCAAAAAATGAGGGAGGAAATATCTTCTCAAGGTTGCACTGAATCACGGCTATGTTAGTCTTCAAATTTTCAATACCTTCAAGAGTCACTGATCTCGTGCATAAATCGCGGAAGAAACCACTTATCCCTGCAATTGCTTCATGAACATTTTGTGGTAATAGTTCCTTGAAGGCGAACGGAAGGAGGCGCTGCATCATTACATGGCAATCGTGGTTTTTCAAGCCAGTAAACTTTCCTTCCTTTCTGTCGATACAGTTACGCAAATTTGATGCGTAACCGTCTGGAAATTCCACATCGTTTGAAATCCAATCAAAGAACGCATCTTTTCCCTCTGCATCAAGTCGGTATATGGGAAAAGGAGCCCTACCATTTTCATCAACATGAAGTTCTGAACGAGCACATATATCGACTAAATCCAGTCTTGACTTCAAATTATCCTTTGTTTTACCTTGAACATTAAGGATCGTGTTCATGAGATTGTCAAAAAAGTTCTTCTCAATATGCATGACATCTAAATTATGCCTTAGCAGATGATCCTCCCAGTATGGCAGATCCCAGAAAATACTTTTTTTGTGCCAGTTATGTAGTTCTCCAACAGCATCTACCGGAAAACGCTCATGTCCACCGACTTCTGGCGTCCTTTCTGCACCAAAATCTCTTAGTTGTATCTTCAAATCTTTCCCACAAATTTCCGGAGGTGGACTGTCAAACACCCTCTTGTTCTTCGTAAACAAATTCCTACTCCTACGATATGGATGATCAGGTGGTAGGAATCTCCTGTGACAGTCAAACCAACACGTTTTCCTTCCGTGTTTTAGTTGGAAAGCATCAGTGTTATCTTGACAATATGGACATGATATCCTTCCATGCGTTGTCCATCCAGACAACATATCATATGCTGGAAAATCACTTATTGTCCACATTAGTACTGTCCGCATTTGAAAGTTTTCTTTACACGAAACATCGTATGTTTCAGCACCTTGAGCCCATAGTTGTTGCAACTCATATATTAGTGGCTGAAGAAACACATCAAGTGATCTCTTAGGATGCTCTGGTCCGGGAACGAGAATCGAGAGAAACAAAAACTCTCGTCGCAAGCACAAGTTTGGGGGGAGGTTGTATGGTGTAAGAATGACGGGCCATAGAGAATATTGTCTTCCACTCTTGCCAAACGGACTGAAACCATCAGTACATAATCCAAGGTAGACATTTCTTCTTTCATACGCAAAGTCGGGATACTTTGATTGGAAATGCTTCCACGCTTTTGCATCTGAAGGATGTCTGATCTCACCATCTGTTGAGTGCTCCGCATGCCATCTCATTGGTTGCGCTGTGCGTTCAGACAGATACAACCTCTGCAACCTTTCCGTCAAAGGTAAATACCACATCCTTTTATATGGCACTGGAACTCTTCCACTCGTATCTTTATAATGAGGCTTTCCACAAAATTTGCATGTAACCCGCTGTTCATCCGCCCTCCAATAAATCATGCAGTTGTCGCTGCATACATCTATTACCTGATACGATAAACCAAGACCAGCTACGAGTTTCTGAACCTCGTAGTATGAACCAGGAGCTACATTATCCTCGGGTAGAATACCTTTTACAAAATCAGCAATCGCATCCACACAGTCTTCAGCCAAATTATAATTTGTTTTAATGCCCATCAATCTTGTAGCAGATGATAAAGCTGAATGACCATCTCTGCAACCTTCGTACAATGGTTGCTTTCCAGCATCCAACATATCATAAAATCTCCTAGCTTCTGCATTGGGTAAATCTTCCCCTCTAAAATGATCATTTACCATCTGCTCAGTACCTACACCATAATCTACATCCGTTCTAATTGGTTCTTCTAATCTAACCGCTGGCTGAGGTTCGCTAGTACTACCATGTTCATAATCAGTTTCCCCATGATGATACCAAATTTTGTAACTTCGTGTAAACCCACTCAAATATAGATGAGTCCAAACATCCCACTCTTTAATAACCTTTCTATTTTTACAATTAGAGCAAGGACATCTTAACTTACCTGTTTTTGCTTCCGGTTGTCGGTGAACTAACCCCATGAATTCGGTTATACCTCGTTGGTATTCTTCCGTAAGCAATCTCGTGTTCGGATCCAAATGAGGTCGATCGATCCAAGAACGGAAATAATTTGAAGAAGACATATTTTTTATGAATCAAATTCGTGTGTAAATAGAGTAAGAGGGAGGATGAAGATATGGAGTGAATGAAGAGGAAGAGGACTGCTTGTATTTATAGTTTAAATCCTGCCGACAGGCCGAGGAAATTCCGACGGAATTCCGACGCCAACGGCTAGTTCGTCGGAATTTCCTCGGAATTTTGTAAAATCCCCCAACGGCTCTCCAACGGCTATAATATTTCCTCGGAATTCATCGGTTTTTTCCGAGGAACACATTTTTCCTCGGAATTTCCTCGGAATATTCCGACTGATTGATATTTCCTCGGAATTCCGTCGGTATATTCCGAGAAAATTCCGAGGAAACCAAATTTTGTGTTTCCTCAGAATTTCCTCGGAAATTCCTCGGGATATTCCGAAGATTTCATTTTCCGTCGGAATGTCCGTCAGAATACCGCTGTTTCTTGTAGTGTAAGACCACCACGAACAACTCTCCATATCTTTCATGAAATGTTAGGTAAATTTATATCCACTAATACGTACTATGATTTATCATTTTCTTAAAATCAAACCATCTAGTTTAAAGAACTTTGCATCTATGCCAACTATTTGACCAAAAAGTTTTTTTTGTTCCGTCAACTTCAATTCATTCATAAATCTAGTGGAGTTTTTAGCATCACGTTTAAAATTATTTCACTAATTAGTTAAAATTAATTAAAATATAACAGTTAAGCACAATTAACTTTTGTTCTGTAAGGATCAAACAAGTAACAAATTGACTTTATGAATAACTATAAAGAACCACGCGGAGCTAGGCTAGTGGTTTTGAGGGAGCAACAACCCCAATACGGACCCGGTTTCGAAACTCCATGTGGCCACCCGGTTTAGCGTTAAATCGCAAGAATACGTGAATTGCCGTGGATTTCGTGGGACTGGTCGGTTGATCTCGTTCGCCGGATCTCCACAATTATCGGAAAAAAAAGGAAAAAGAATAAGTATAATGGATAAAAATGGAGGCAGGAAGTTGACACAGAATTTGACTTCAGTTTAAACGAGTGTTGGACTGACTAGACCAAGAAACGCGTCACCGTCACGGTCAGTCACGATCAGAGTCACAGATCATTGAAGATATTTTGATTTTTACCGTCACGTTTGGCTATGATCCTCACCGTTATATTTTTCCCGGTTACATCAAGTCAACGAGTGGGCTCCACGTGGCGTGCGCGCGTGCTTTGGGATATGGACCCCACTTGTTCCGTCTCGGAGTCAGAGCCCGAATGTGACACCTCTCTTCTTCTTTTGTTCGGCATCTTTGTCTTAATCTTGATTAATAAAATTGTGTTCTCTTTATGGCTAAAAACAAGTACTAGTACTATATTTAAATATTATTTTACTTTAGCATTAATTAAAATAGTTAATAAAAAATTATATTTCAAATATTACTTTTTGTATTGTTGCCAGAAAAAATATATTACTTTTTGTATTAGCTTTTGAAAAAATATATTGTAAAATGTCTAAAACAATTTATATATTAAAAGTTAAAACAGATTATAAGATTAATATCCAATTTTAATAGCCTTGTTTTTTCAGCAGTCGTCTCTTTAATCATTTCCTTTTGCCTTACGTTGGTCTCTATACGCACATTCTCTTCCAATTCTCAACGAGCTCGGCAAAGTACAAAGTCACATAGATATTGAATTATGCTTAAACTTTTGCATTAGTATTTGGATTATAGTGAAACAGTGTCTTATATTATCACATACTTTCTTTTACAGCCGCTAAAAGTTAGTTTGCAATTTGCATGATCCTGTTCTTTTTCTAAAAACATATACATTCTTTAGAAAAACAAATCCCAATTACCTTTTTACGTTTTACACTAGATCAGTTCGGTCACTGGTCCATATTACCTGGTTTTTTCATTGAAGTATTTGAATAACTATTTGCAACACGAGTTAACAACTATATATAGCACCAGTTAGTTTATTTGCATTTTCTTATTGAAGTGTTCAATTCTCATTCTTTAAGATAGCACCATGTTGAAAATAATTTACTTACTAACATTGAAGTACTAATAAATTAGTCATGTCTTCCTTTCAAATTTGAAAACTGTTGTAATGGTACTTCATTTGGGGAAGAAATAAAAGAACAGAGTATGTTAAAAAAAAAGTACTAATAATTACATTATGATTTCCGTGTAGAAAAAAAGAAGAAGATAGAGCTCCACGGTTGTATGCCATTTACTTGGTGATCTACTGATTTGAATTCCCGTTACAAGAAAAAGGTTCAAGTGGCATTTTACCCCTAAATCAAACTTCATTCGCCAATTTTTCATCATTAGTCGGTTTGGGTTTCCACTAAGTTTTAACTGTTTAAAGTTATAAAGATAAAAATATTTTTTCAAATAATTCATTTTTACAAGTGAAGCACTTGTCAAAACTATTTCATTTTCCTCAAAACCCATTTTCTTTTAGTGTTTTGTTCGCCGCATTACTCACAAAGAAAAAAAAACAAGTATCACAAATCGACTATAGATATAAGAAAATGATATATGCATAAGTCAAGGGAAGTGAAATGGTTATATTCTATAGCACACATGCATGAAGCTTGAACTCAAGAGTATTTGAATTTATAATGCTTTGCTATTGTGTCTATTACACCACTAGATATCAACTCATCTTGATGTACACATACTAATTTTCTTATTAATATCCAATTGCATTGTTTACAATGTTGTTCTCTATACTTTGACTACTGCACTATAATAAACTAGTGTTACTACTGCGTACGGAGAACAGCGACAGATGACTATGGAATAAACTAAATTTGTGTTTCCTAATGGTGCTTATATTGATTATGTATTCCATAAATTACAGTTACGTGCTAGATTATGTCATACATGCTATTCGGTTCATATTATTTTTTGGACTATCCAAACATCGTAGGTATAGCTTTCTCCTATATATTGTATACGCATTTTAATTTGTAGTTTTATTCAGGCAACGTATGATCATTCGTCTATACATATATATTTGAGGGGAAGTCTGATTTTTCTATACTGGATAGATTGTAGACGGAGGTAGAGAGAAAACGTCAGAATGACATAAGCATGTGGTGTGATGTAAAAAGACAAAAAAAAAAAAAAAAACTCACACATGGAAGAAGATGAACATATAAATTGTACAGTGAGGGTTTGAGAAAGCAAAAAAAAAAAGATGAGAGAAAGAAACTGTCGCTGAGACAAACCCACACGGCCATTCTCATGGCCTTCCATCATCCCATCATCGACTACTTCTATTTCCTTAACTTTTTGTTTTTGAACCGTTGAATTTTATAGTATCTTCCTCTTTTCAGACGGAAATCAAATCAGATTTTCAATTTCTAAGTGTAAGACTACATACTCAATGATGATCATAGTAACATGTAACATACACAAATATATTATGCATTCTAATGCGTAATGATGTTTCTATCTTTCAAAAGAAAAACCTTATTACTAGATCATGCATTTTATATATGATAAACGAAATATTACATCGACAAAAGAAAAACTCGAAACTATCAAATATTTTGTTTATAAAAATTATCTAACAATAAATATATCATTATATGAATTTGTGTTCCAACCCTAATCCCCACGATCTCTTTCTTTAAATAAAGGGACCCTTAAATAAATAAGTTAACATTCTTTTTTTGTCGACATAAATTAACATTCTAAGAAGAGTTCATGCATGTTTTCATATTAGAATACAGTAGATGTTGACAAAAAAAGGAATACAGTAGATAATTTCGTCAAGTTAAAAAGTTAAGGGTAACAAGGTAAAGGTAAAGGTAAATGTTTATATAGTCCAAAACGATCATCATCATTACGCCAATGACGAAAGGATATAATTGATTAGATCTAGACCGTCATAATTTTTTGGTTTGTAAAATATTTGTGTACACACACACTAATGCTCTCAACTTTTCTTGTCGCCTCGGTTTGACGTTTATCTCACAATTCGTCCTTTTAAGTCAACCTCTGAGTGATTTAATCGTTTACACGTTCTGTGCTTTGCTTCAGTATTTTATTCCTTTGACTTAATTAGGTTTATCCTTTAATTGTAGGGGTATATATTTGCAGGATGTTTCTAGTTGTGCCAAAAATTATATGCATTCATAAAATAAATAATATCACTACAAAAAGTAGTTTTACATCATTTATTTTGAATATTTGCATTAGTTATAAATGATGTAAAAGAGTTTTACATCACTTAAAAAAAAAAGATTCTGAAAATAGTGATGCAAATAATTTACATCAATTTATTTTTTTGATCAAAAATGAAATATTAAATTCAGTGATGCATGGTGCAAATAAATTAGACGATATTTTGATGTATTATTCCAGGTAAAACATTAGATACGCATCACATTTGAAGTGACGGGTCTTCATATATTTTCCACTATCGTCAACTATGTTTACATATATAATTAACTGCGTTATAAATATACGCACATGTAGACAACTCCGGTGACTGGCGCGTGGCGGCTCCGTTAGCGCCACCGCCGGTCCGTTTAGCTTTATTTTCATTGTATTTAGTAGATCTCGTGTTTAGATTATGTTAGGGTGTGTTTCTAGATAGGCGGAGGGCTTTGGTTCGAGGAGCTTGTGTCGGGTCACGATCTTCATGGAGGTCGTGTGGCTAGTTGGTTGGGTCAGCCGCCGGTTCATGGTGGTCCCTTATCGAGTCGTGCCTCGGATTCCTTCGTGCTTGTTTGGGTTGGTAAATCGGATGGTCTTGTAGCGTCATGGTCTTGGCGGTGGTTTTGGAGTTGATTGCTGGGGTTGGTCTTTCCGGTTGGTGTCTGTTGTGTCTTTAGCAACGGGTTTGTTTTGGCGGGGCCAGATGTTCCGGCTTTAGTTTCTATAACAGATTTCTTGTTGGTTTGGCCTGGTCTTTTTCATGTGCTCGGCCTTTCCTCTTATCCGTTTCAAGGTTGCTATGCTAGGAGTTGGTTCAAGTCTGGTTTGTGGTTCGTCTTTTGGATGTGGTCTTGTTGCGGGAGCATCTACTCTCTCTTCCTAGAAGCTGTGTGTTTCTAGTGGGGTTACTAGCGTCGCAGTGGTTCCGTCCTTCAGTTCTTCTCTTGCGAGGAGGTGGCCATTCTTCAGTCGGTAGATGGCTGAGTTTGGGATGCGAGGGTCCGCGTGTAAGAATTGGAGGTCTTGGAAGGCGTTTTCCCGGTCAGAGTTCAAGGTTTTTATCTTCTGCTTGAGCTTGTTTTCGGTTTAGGCTCCTCTTGGTAATGGTCGTGGTGAAGTTTCTGCCTTTGTTCCTTGTTATGTTGCAACTATCTCGGCCGTTTAGAGTCTGGTGGGGTTCTTGGTGTTC
>NW_013617622.1:0-17775 GCF_000695525.1 Brassica oleracea var. oleracea | reverse complement strand
TTTTCGGTCGGTTTTTCCGTCGGTATTGTCCGTGTTTTCTTGTAGTGGATGGCTGCGTTTGGGATGCGAGGGTCCGCGTGTAAGAATTGGAGGTCTTGGAAGGCGTTTTCCCGGTCAGAGTTTAAGGTTTTTATCTTGTGCTTGAGCTTGTTTTCGGTTTAGGCTCCTCTTGGTAATGGTCGTGGTGAAGTTTATGCCTTTGTTCTTTGTTATATTGCAACTATCTCGGCCGTTTAGAGTCTGGTGGGGTTCTTGGTGTTCACTCTCCGCTTTGTAGCAGTGTGGTTCTACTCGAGCTCTTGTCTTTCAGCTCTGTTGGCAATGTGCAGATGGCATGATTGAGTATTATGGATTTGGAGACCCTCTAGTGATTAGTCTCTCTTTTGTCTCAAGTTGGTATGATAGTTTGGTTCCCATAAATTTCTTGGGTGTAGGTTCCCGTAAATCATTCGGGTTTTGTTTGCCTGAGTATGGCATTATGTTTGTAAGCTTCGTTTCAAAACTCTGTTTAATCAAATTCCAGTTGTGACGAAAAAAAAAAGACAAAAAGGTCTTAAATAGTTAATTATATATATTTTTTTCAAATTGAGGCGAGATTAGTAAAAATGGTATAGGTGGAGCCTGGGTAGATATTTTCGAGACGAAGAAGCGAAGTTGTACCATTCATATGGACTTCAACGGTTATATGCATTCGTTAATTATTAAATCAATGAAACCCTCACATCTTTGCTATCACCAATTTCAGTTTCTCCTCTCCGTGATTGCAATATATAAAGAGAAATACTTAGGTTCACCTCCTGAATGAACCTTTAAATTTACCACACTTTTAATAACCAATCAAAGTGATACATAGATTAATAAATAAAAAATATCAAATTAAAATAAAATAGCTAAAAAAATAACGTCAATTTTAACGACGTTAACGCCGCCAGCTAAACCCTAAACCCTAAACCCTAAATCCTAAAATCTAAATCTAAACTTAAATTCTACATCTTAAACCCAAATTTTAGACCCTAAACCATAAACTCAAACCCTATTCTCTAAACCCCAAACCCTAGACCATAAACCCAAACCGTAAAACTTAAACAATAAATCATAAACCCAAGCCCTAGATCCTAAACCCAAAACCTAGACTCTAAAACCAAACTTTAAACTTTACAGGAACAACATCAACATTAACTTAAACCTTTAGGATATAGAGTTTGGGTTTGGTTAAGAGTTTACGGTTTGGATATAGGGTCTAGGGTTAGGATTTAGGGTATAGAGTTTGGGTTTAGGGTTGGGGTTTTAGGGTCTAGAGTTTGGATTTATGGTATAGGATTTGGATTTAGAATTTAGACTTAGAATTTAGGATTTAGGATTTAGGATTTAGCTGACATCATTATAGTCGTTAAAATTGCCATAATTTTTTTTCAGCTTTTTTTTAATTTAATAGTTTTTGATTTACTAATTTATGTGACATTTTGATTGGTTATTAGAGGAGAAGTGAATTTTAAGTTTCACCTCCTAGGTGAACCTAAGTATTTCTCATATATTATTATATAACAATGGATATGCACATAATAATCCATATAGGCCATTATCAGTTAGCCATACATCGATCGATATATTTTATAATACCAAAAAGAACCTCTTATACATGCCTTTTAAAAAGAAGTAAAAGTTTGTTTTGGAAGATGCTTCTGCAAATGGAAAATCATCAATTTGCATAGATATTACGGTATATTTGAAAAAGACACAATAACAAAATCTTCAGTAACATAGATATAGATCCCACGGATACTTTAAAGATGGTAGAAAAAAAATATTTACTTTGGACAGAGGCTCAGTCCTCAGTTACACAGAGGATGGTCAAAAATTCGGCGATAGAAAACACACCTTTACTAATCATACTAGGTAGATATTGCTTTACAGATGGGTCATAGAATAATCAGAAATATTTTTTCAGGACAAAGATGGTATAGCACGCTAGAAGGTTTTGACGGTTTGATGAAGGCACAAAACACAAGAGGTAGTATGTCATCCCTCCATTTGAAAGTGGAAGCAATTATACGGGCAACAGAATGTATGGGAATTTACGTCAGTTTCAAGTCACTTTTACAACGGATTGTTCTCAATTGGTAAAGATGGTTTTGAAACCAGAAGAATAGCCAGCTTTTACAAGTTATTTAAAAGATATCAAGAACCCGAGAGAAAATTTCAACAATTCAGATATCATTCATGTTCCCAAACACATAATTCAAGAGCCGATAGTCTATTACGTAGTGCAAGAAAGCAACTGTCGTATGTAGTTCACATGGATGCGGAGTTACCAGTTTGGTTTGCAGAGTGTTCATGAGTCTATTTATGCTGATGACAAAAAAAAGTCAAAAATAACAGAAATGAAAAAAATGAAGAAACGAAATTCAAACTAATAAAATTAATGTTGAAGTTAAGCACTGAGAGTCAAACTCAAAATTCACTATAGAGAGAAAATAAATCTCACTTAAACCAGTCATTTAATGGAGGGTGATTAATTGAGTTTTATCTCTATTTTTAGTTTTAATTTTTAAATCACTAAATTTTATTAATTATGATATAGCTTTATTTTTATAAGTTAAAGCATACATCAAGTTTCTATTAATTTTTAACAATCATGCTTTAACTTTATTTTTAAAGATACAACAAGAAAATAAAAAGAAGTTTTTCTTATGCATTTTAGGAAAAAAACTACATCTTTCTTTTATAGGCTGTAGAATCTGTAAAATAAAAAAACTATCTATAATATCAAATAAATTAGATAATCATAGTAAAAAATCATCTATAAATATTTTAATTTAATTTTTGGGTGTTTATAAAATTATTGAAATATTTTAAATAACATAAATATTATTTACATATCACATTTTAAATAACAGTAAACTTTGATAATTTATAAAAAAATATTAAAATAAATTAGTTTAATTGATAAAAAATAATTGTTTTATATATACATTACATGCTCTATTTTTAATTATCTACAGCGTGTAGTTTATCGTTACAACAAATTTAATTACACCAAAAATTTCTATAAAAACATCTATAGTAACAATTTTTCAGATACAACCAACTTATCTACAACTAAATTTTTATAGCTATATTCAAACCATTTATCACCAGTGTATTGACTCAAACAATTAAGTCAACCAAATAGATATACCTAGTGGGAAATCCAATACTACTCCTGTGCACATTCTCGTTTGCAAACGAGGAAGAACATGGAGAGAAACAATTAATTGTCACAACACTACATATAACTATACTCATCATTTTATGTTTTGATTTTGGTAGAAACATTTCCCAGCTGAGGTATCAAGTGCATTTTAGACCATCTTAGACTATTAATTCTCACCGAATCTCTAAATTTCTATCTCAGCATCCGAGTTTAACTATACTCATCATTTTATGTTTATATTTTGGTATAATCCATTATACACTTTTTTACAAATATTTAATTATTGTTTCAATAATAAATATATATAATTAAAATCAATTTATATCTAACCAACTACGGAACTACCGTTTTACAGAAATGTAAAAATGAGTTTTAATCAACAAAAAATTGTTTAGGAACTTTTGTTTAGAACAATGTCTAATGCTCCCTTCGTTTCAGTTTAATTGTCGTTGTACAGTAAAATTTTCAAATAAAATAAGTGTTGTTTTAGATTTTCAATGCAAAACTTATTAACAATATTCTCTAGTTATTTTTATATTGGTTGAAATATATATAAGTGTATAGGTAATAATGTTTTTATTTAGAAAATATATAAAAAATGTTAGTTTACTTTGTGTGCATATCTTAAAAGACAATTAATTGAAAAGAAAAACATCATTGAATCGAAACGCACCATTTTGAGAGGCGGAAAAAACTGCGATTTTGGCGACAATTTCTCCAATGGATTCGGCGGAATCACCGGGATCACCGAAGGGTTTGACGGAGGTTACGGATGATCGGAAGATGCGGGGTGAGATCTCTGATCCAGGAAACCTTCAAAGGAGAACTGGATTGAAGATTAACGTTGAGAAATCGAGATCAGAAAATAACAATGGAGGTAGCGATGGTGCGGTAACTGAGTTACAAAGGAAGGAAGTTAGACTGAAAATGAGAATCAAAATGGAAAGGGGAGGTCAGTGAGTTTCGCGAGAGGCTCAAAATCGGAGGGGTCTTCATGGGTTGATGTTGCTCAGGAGAAGAAGGTTATGAAGAAGTACGATGTGGAAAACACAGAGGAGGGACAAAAGAGTGTAGAGATTCTAGACGAAGTTATTGAGAAGGTGAATCATCTCTGGGAAGATTAAATTTCTGGACAATGCTCCACACATTGCTAAAGTTCATGCTACGGTGAACAGGATATGGAATCAAAGAGACAAAAAAATGTTGATTGATGTTCATGTGGTAGACGAAACAACAATGAAGTTTAAAGTTACAGATCCAACGATGCGAGCAAGGATTCTGAAAAGAGGAATGTGGAGTATCGGCAACATACCGATGGTGATCACTAAATGGGTTCCAGATGAAATGAAGGAGAAGCCTGAGATAACAGCTATACCACTATGGGTTCATCTCAAAAATGTGCCAATGCATATGTATTCTTGGCAAGGTTTGAGTTTTATCACAAGTGCAGCAGGTTTCCCGGTTCGTTTACATCCAGAGACTGCTGCGTGCACAAATTTTAAGATGGCAAAGGTATTCGTCGATGCTGATCTTACAAAAGAGCTGCCAACCAAGATAAATTTTACAAATAATAGAGTTTCATCTTTGGTTGAATTCATCTACCCATGGTTGCCACTGCGATGTAATACGTGTGGAAAGTGGGGGCATACTGATAAAGTATGTATCATAAACAAGAAGGATGGGTCAGAGAAATCAGTGAAACAAATAATAAATGAGGGAGTTGTAGGAAAAGATGGACAAGTTGTTAAGGTATGGAAGAAGAAGCAATGAAGAAGTTAGAAGCAGAGGCTAAACAAGATATTGAATCATCAAAAAGGAGATTTCAGCTGAAACTGATAAGGAGGTTGAAGAGGGGGAATTAGTGGAGAGCTGAGAGGATGTAACACCAGGTAAAGGTAGTAGAAGTCCTACTCTGAAATATGACCAGGTGAAGATATTGACACCATCTAGATTTCCAGCTCTTCTTGAAGTAGATGAGAAAGGAGATGGGGTAAACCAAGTTGAATACGAGGATATTATAAGTGTAGAAGAAGAGATTGTGATAGAAGAAACAGAAGATGAAGTGTGTAAAGAAGAAAATAAAAAGGAGGAAGTGGAGGCAAGTAATGACATTATGGAAGATACTAATGGAAGAGAAGCACCAGAAGAGGGAAACAAAAGTGGTAAGGCAGGGAAGAGTGTAGCTGGTATAGAGCATTGGTCGGATCTAACAGCTAACTCTATTCGACCATCCTTGCCAAGAAGATCAAAAATGATGCATAAGATTGTTCCAGACAAAAATATGCAAGGAGGTACGCCGTGGAAAAAGGGGAGAGGAACAAAAATCTCATCTCAATGACAGGTTTTTTCTGGAATATGAGAGGGTTCAATCGGTATGCAAAACAAGAAGTGGTGAAGAATTGGATTCAGTCTTAAAGGTTTACTTTTTGGAGGGTTGTTGGAAACTAGAGTGAGGGAAAACAAGGCTCAAAGGATCATGTCAACAATGTTTACTGAATGGTCGTTTATCAGTAACTACGAGTTCAGCAGGAAAGGGAGGATTTGGGTTATGTGGAATTCACAAGTACACATTACGCCGATTTTCAAGTCAGGTCAAATAATTACGGTTTCAGTTCTGGTGGAAGGGGAAGTAGAGGAGTTCTTGTGTTCGTTTGTCTATGCTGAGAATACAATGTAAGGAAGAAGAGATTTATGGGGAGATATTAAATCACATCAAGATTCACCACTATTTAGAAATAAACAGTGGATACTCATGGGAGATTTTAATGAAATTCTAGAAGGGGATGAGCATTCGAGCTATCAGAATTCGGGGATAATAAATAATGGTATGAGAGACTTTGATGATATTGTTCAGTACTGCAATCTTACTGATATGGGAAGTCAGGGTCCAAAGTTTACTTAGTGTAACCAAAGGGAGGAAGGTTTGATCTGCAAGAAGCTAGACAGATTCTTGGTAAATGATAATTGGCTGAATAATCGCACACAAGCTTATGGAGTTTTTGAGGCAGGAGGATGTTCTGATCACCTTCGTGGTCGGTTTCATCTAAAAGCAGAGGCAGAGGGTAAGCGGCGTCCTTTTAAATTCACAAACGTGGTAGCAGAAATGCCAGAGTTTCTAAGGATGATGGAGGATTATTGGAGAGAAAATCAACCATTGTTTCAATCTACATCTGCCCTCTTCAGATTTTCTAAATACCTTAAAGCTTTGAAACCGCTGATAAGGAACTTGAGTAAAGAGAAACTGGGGCAATTATCTTTGAGAGTTAAGGAAGCATACAAGGATCTGTGTGAGAAGCAGGAGAGGCTGTTGACTAATCCAACTCAGAATAATATTCAGGAGGAGCTAAGAGCGGCAGAAAGATGGAACATAATTTCTGGCATTGAAGAGAATGTTTTAAAACAAAGATCTAAGATGCACTGGTTGCATCTGGGGGATAGGAATAATAAAGTCTTTCACAATGCGGCAAAGATGAGAGTGGTGAAGAATATGATCAGAGAGATCAAATGTAAATCAGGAGCTATTGTTACTTCACAAGAGGAAATAAAGAATGAAGCAGAGAGGTTTTTTCATGAGTTTCTCTCTTATGTTCCTGAAGACGTCAGGAATGTTTCAGTTGAGGAGATACAAGAAATTCTAAGTTTCAGATGCAATGATATGGAGCGAGGCCAGTTGATTAAGACAGTAACTGAAGAGGAGATTAAAGATGTACTGTTCAAGATGCCAAGCAACAAAGCACCTGGGCCAGATGGGTACACTACGGAGTTATTTAAAGTGTCTTGGGGAGTTATTGGGAAAGATTTTACTACAGCAGTGCAGTCATTCTTCAACAAAGGCTTCTTATCAAAGAGATTGAATTCCACTATTCTGGCTCTTATCCCAAAAAGAGATGCAGCTGTTGAGATGAAGGATTACAGGCCAATCTCTTGTTGTAATGTTCTATACAAGGTGATTTATAAAGTCATTGCCAACCGGCTTAAAGGTACATTACCGCAATGCATCCTTCTTTTTCTGTTCAAGTCAATGGGGAGTTAGCAGGGTTTTTTCAAAGCAAGAGGGGTTTGAGACAGGGATGTGCACTCTCGCCTTACTTATTTGTCATCTGCATGAACGTATTGTCACATATGATTGATAAGGCAGCTGCTGGAAACCGTATAGGTTATCACCGTAGGTGCAAAAATATTTTGTTAACTCATCTGTGCTTTGCGGATGATCTACTGGTATTCACAGATGGGTCAAAAAGTTCTATTGAAGGAGTCTTACAAATCTTTCAAGAATTTAAAGCAATGTCAGGTCTCAAAATAAGTCTAGAGAAATCTACACTATATACTGCTGGGATCTCAGATAATCAAGAACAAGATATCATCACAAGCGTTCCCTTCGAGTCTGGTAAACTACCAGTAAGATATCTTCGGCTTCCTCTCCTCACTAGAAGAATGACTGTAAATGATTACATGCCGTTAGTGGAGAAAATTAAGAAGAGAATGAAGTCATGGACGGGAAGATTTTTATCTCATGGAGGAAGACTGCAGTTAATCAGTTCAGTCATCACAAGCCTTGCCAATTTCTGGCTCTCGGCTTTTCGTTTACCGAGTAGCTGTCTTAAAGAAGTTGAAAGTTTGTGCTCTGCTTTCCTATGGTCAGGCCCGGAGTTGAAAACAAGTAAAGCCAAAGTAAGCTGGAAAGAAGTGTGCTTACCAAAGCAAGAAGGAGGTCTGGGGTTACGGTCGCTTAAAAAGGTAAACAATGTATTGTTTCTAAAACTCATATGGAGATTGTCTTCTAATAGATCGTCTCTGTGGGTAAATTGGATACATTGTTACTTGATAAGAAAAGGCCCATTCTGATCTATTAAGATAAATTCAGTTGCTGGATCATAGATGTGGAAGAAACAGTTGAAAATGAGGGACATGGCGAAGTCTTTTCACAAAATGGAAGTTAATAATGGAAAGCAGACATCTTTTTGGTATGATAATTGGTCGAGTTTGGGCTGTCTTAAAGATCTTTTGAGTGAAGGAGGAAGTATAGCTTTGGGTATTATGGAGAATGAAATGATGGAGGATGTTCTGTTGAGACATAGGAAACGAAGGCATAGGATCCAGATCCTTAATGAAGCTGAAAATGAGATCAAAAAAGTAAAAAGGAGAGCAAGTCAGGAGGATGATGTGCCACTTTGGAAGCAGTATGATAATAAATTCTCTCGACAGTTCTCTACAAAGAAGACTTGGATGTGTCTTCGGCAACCCCAACCGGAAAGTAGCTGGAGTAAAGGTGTTTGGTTTCCCCACTCTACACCTGAGTACTCATTTCTAGTGTGGGTAGCTATCAAAAACAGATTGCAGACTATGGATAGAATATTATCTTGGAACAATGCAGTAAATGGTACTTGTGTGCTTTGTCAAGTGGAGATGGAAACATGTCAGCATCTGTTCTTTAGATGCCATTACTCAAGTAAAATCTGGAGAGAAATGGTAGAAGGTATCTTGAAGGAAGATTACACCACAAGTTGGGATGAGATCCTCGCTATTATATCTCAAGCTAGAAGATGTCCAACAGAAACCTTCATTATACGATACACTTTCCAAGTTGTAGCGCATAGTATATGGAGGGAGAGGAATGCTAGAAGCATGGTGAGCAACCATTGGATGAGAAGTGTTTAGCGAAGATGATTGATAAAATGGTAAGACTCAAACTGCTACTTGTGAAACGAAAAGGTAAGAAGTATTTGGAGGAAGGGTTGATGAAATGGTTTGCTACAAGATTATGAAGAATAGGTTTATTTCATAGATTTGGCCGGTTTATGTAAATAAAACAGTAGCACTTGATGTAATGAAGTTTTGATTGAATAAATTTTACATTCATTCAAAAAAAAAAGACAATTAAAATAAAACGGAAAGAGTACGATTTTGGCTTGAAAATGTTCTCTACGAGTATTCTACAATACTTATTTCATTGAAACAACTTTAAAAATTGCTGATACTAGTAAGGTGTAAAGCGCCCATTACATATCCCAAACTTTAGTACATACTTTTTTCAGGAAAGGATCCGTCAAAAACTTGTTGTTGTTTCCCGACAAATTTCTAATGATTTTCTTCCTGATGAAATAGATCTTACAAACCATGTTTGTTGGAAATATATCGAGAATAATCATTGTTGACGACTTTTCGATGGATATAATTGATCGGGAGTTATATGTTTTCTTGTAATGCATTACTCGTCCTCCCATCTAGCTCCTACTTGATTGTATGTTTGCTCTTACTTGGCTGTCAAACTCTCTCAAACTATATGACCTTAGATAAGTCTCTGTATTACTTTCATGCATTTTAATTTTGAAAAACGTTTTGTCCAAATAAAAGGCGGCCACCGTATATCATTATCACTAATAAGTCGCACCATAGTAGTACAACATAAGGTGCGACTTGAAGATTAGGATGTTCATACATGAAATTAATGCATAGAAAGAATAACATTTGACTGTCATTTCTTTTTTCTTTTTAAAAAAGATGTCAGAAGGTCATTGGTTGGGCCTATAAAAATTTTACCGTAGAATTTTGTTTGTATACTTTTTTGATGTAATTGTATCTAAGCTAGGCCTGCGACTTTGACCCGTATCCGATTACCCGAACCGGACCCGACCCAATTTTGACCGGTTCAGTTGGGTTTCGGTACAGTCAAATTTAACCGATGGATAATAATATAAAAATCCATGGGTAACGGGTCGGATCCGGGTTTTACCCGAGCCTAATCGGATACCCGCTATAACCCGAAGTAATGTTTCCCGATATATCTGTTACTGCTTCTCGACTCGATACAAAACTCCAATTCCCAAATACAAACCCTAGCTTTTCGATTCGTCTTCTACATTATAGCGATTGAGAATTGTGAAGGTCTCTATACAAATATAGCAATCGGTGTTATCATAAACCTTAAAGCTGGAACCATTAGTCGATCTCGATCGTCTTTTCTCTCCACCGTCTGCATCTTCGAGAATTCATTTGGAGGTGAGCAGCGATTCCTTTTCGATTGTTTGATTCCTTTTTTGTGTTATATTGATTAGGATTGTTTGATATCTTTGATTCTTTATTTGTGATAAAGTGATTATGGATTCGTCATTCGTAGATAACTTTTTGTCTTTTTATACAGTTGATGATTTGAATTTTTGATACTGTTGATGTCTTGATGAGTTGATGTTGAGCAAGATTTACTTATTCTAATAGTTGTTAACTTGTGTATGTAGATGGATTCTTCTCCAACTTATCAACAAGATGAAGTGAATCATGCATCAATAGATGAAGACTTTTCTTCAGAAGAAGATGTACAAACAACGGGTTTGGGAAAAAGGACCACGAGAGATGAAGCTGGTGGTTCTGCAGAAGGGTCAAGAAAAAAGACGAGGTCTTTAGTCTGGAACCATTTCAACAGGCTACCAACCAACTACAACAGATGCAAATGTCGCTACTGCAAGAAAGAGATGAGTTGTCCAACCAAGTCTGGGACCTCTAATCTCAACAAGCATATCACTAACTGTCGGTCATTTATGGTATGGAAGGCTGTAAATAGGTGCAAAGACAAGTCACAGTTAGCTACAGATGAAGAAGGCAACATGAGTGTGAGCAAGGTGTCTGAGAAAGTGTTCAGAGATGCTACCAATGAGATGATAGTCTTAGCGGAGTTGCCATTAACCTTTGTGGAAAGCTTGGCGTGGAAACACTTCTGCAACAAAGTGCAGTTAGATCCGCCTGTTTGTAGAAAAACATGCACAAAGGAGATTGCGGCAATGTGTACGTCGAGGAAAGAAGAAATGAAGAAAGTTCTTGGACAGAACAAGCAAAGACTCCCTCTGACAACAGATATATGGACTGCTCCCTACACTGGGGTTAGTTACATGGTGATTATCACTCATTTTATTGATTCAAGTTGGAAGCTTAGAAAGATGATAATAGGATTCAAGAATGTGGATATATGGACTGCTTAGCAGAGTGGTCTACAATTGCGAGAGTTCTTGTGGATTGTTTAGCAGAGTGGGATATTAAAAGAGCCTTATGCATCACAGTTGATAATGCCACGGCTAACACATCAGCCATGAAGAAGTTCAAGGAATAATTCATGAACCAAGGAGAAGATGCACTGTTTTTGAATGGCGAGTTCTTGCACGTTAGGTGTGCAACACATATTCTTAATCTGATTGTCAAGGAAGGTTTAAATGAGGTTGATGATAGCGTGACTGCCATTCGGAATGGTATTCAGTACGTGAGGTCTTCAACCAACAGACTGAAGTCTTTTGAGTTTCTGGTTGATACGAGTAAAATAACTAGAGGAAGCCTTCCGTTAGATGTCAACACAAGATGAAACTCGACGTATCTGATGCTAGACCAAGCAATCAAATTCAGGGCAGCATTCGAGAAGAAGAAGGCTGAGGACAAACCGTACAATGACTACTTCATGGAGCTTGAAAATGGGAAAAAGAGGATTGGACCGGCGTCTACAACAGATTGGGAAGAAGCTGAGAGGTTGGTACACTTTCTTGTCATCTTTTACAATTCAACTATGATGCTCTCAGCTACAAAGGGCATTACGTCGCACAAGATCTACAATGAGATTGTCACCATCACTAGGAATGTCAGTAAGATAAGTTTTGCACCAGGCGCTGATGAAACACTACGGTTAAAAGCTTTGACGATGATGGGGACGCTAAGGAAGTACTGAAATCCATTTTCGGAAGTATCTGAGTCTGAGACTACTAAGTCAAAGAGCTGTAAGATGAATAAGCTTTTGATTGTTGCTACCGTTTTTGACCCAAGAAAGAAGATGAACTTTGCTAACCTCTGCTTTGAGAAGCTCTATGGAAAAGAAAGCATCGAGTATAATCTTCTTTCTGAATCCATTACGGATATCATGAAGCGCTTATATGATGAGTACAGTCTTGGATACAGCACTAGTGGTGGAGGATCAGGTGGTTCAGCGTCGTAAGGAGGATCATCTTCACAGTCGCAGTCACAAGAAAGTGGTGCAGTTTTGCAGAGTCAAGTCATAGGCAATGGAATCGGGTATGAAAGAATGGATAATCTCTACGAGGAGCTTGTACAAGAAACAGGTACACAAGATTCTAGTAATGAGTTAGAAGGGTATTTGAGAGAGAAAGTAGAGGTTACAAAAGGTGTTACTGGACTTGTAACCGAGTTTGATGTTTTATCATGGTGGAGAAGAAACAGTGTGAAGTTCCCGATCCTGTCTCAGATAGCTGCTGATATTCTTGCGGTTCAAGCATCAGCTGTAGCATCAGAGAGTGTATTTAGCACTAGTGGAAGAGTCTTAGACCCTTATAGGAGCTGCTTGACACACTTTATGGTGGAGGTGTTGGTGTGCGCAGAACAATGGTTGAAATCGGAGATTAATATAAACGAGAAAGGCATTCATACCATAGAGCAGCTACTTTCAGATGTGGAGCAAAAAGATGATCTTATGAGAGGTATGATTCACCTCTTTTGAACTCTTTAGCATATGATCTTGATACTTGAAGTTAGAACACTTATAGGATTCTGTTTTTTTTTCCATAGAGCTTGAAGCTAGATGCAATGTGGAATAAGGAGTGGACTGTGGAGTGTGGACGAGTGAGAGAGAGTGAGAGTGACTGTCTCATTTTCATTTTATGTTTGTCGTTCTTGTTTAAGACTTCAACGCTTCAAGAGTTCAAGTACTTTATATTTATGGTGTGAACTTGTTGCTTTGAGAAATCTTTGTTTTATTTTCTGGTTTTCATTTTCGGATTGTGTTCTTGTTTAAGACATCAAGTACTTTGACATTTCACCAAATAAGTTTGCTTTGAGAATCGGTTTTATTTCGGTTACTATTATGATTTCGGGTACTTTTTAACCGAACCGGTTAGGACCCAAATTTTTCGGATTAATTATGGTTACTTTCTTCGAAAACCCGAACCGGCCCGGAACCGGACAGAATCGATCTGAAACCGAACCGCAAGTCTTCCATGTACCTATTGGATACAATTTCTAAATAACCGAAATACCCGGACCCGAACGGTTCTTACCCGGAACCGACCCGAATACCCGAAATCCCAGGCCTAATCCAAGCTGTAAGAATTAAATGAGAAAATAATAAAAATTGAAACATATTCCTAGCTACAACAATATTTTTTCCTACATCTTAAAAACTACAATGCTTTATAAAACAAGATTGCTATTGCCATTTTTTATTTTTTGGTTTTAGATTTAAAAATTAGATAAAGCTTGATTGGTAACTTTTATGGTTGTAGATAGAAATGACACTAAAGCCACTTGATACATTCCAACAAATCACCTTCGTCGTGTATATTTCTTCGCTAATGCAATTTAACGAAATCGAATGTACAACCGGTTAACAAAACATATACTCCCAGCTTTTTTTAAGTGTTACTTTGACATTTTTAATTTTTCATACAAATTAAAAAATTATTAAAATATATTTATGTTCTTATTAATTATATCTATTTGTAAATAATATTAAGCTGGAAATAAATATAATTTGTTGGGATTTATTAAATTCATGTCCAACTCTATATTGTTTGATTAGTACGATATTGTTAACTTTGGGCTTTAGGCAAGCCCGCATGGTTTTACTTTTGGTTTCTTTCTCAAAATGTCTTGTACTAATTAGAGTTGGATATCTCTTTATAT
Organism: Brassica oleracea var. oleracea; assembly: GCF_000695525.1. Taxonomy (NCBI): domain Eukaryota; kingdom Viridiplantae; phylum Streptophyta; class Magnoliopsida; order Brassicales; family Brassicaceae; genus Brassica; species Brassica oleracea. The sequence goes on along the minus strand of NW_013617622.1, from coordinate 3,914 downwards.
ATTAGACACTCCTTGTCTATTCTCCAATGTGAGACTTAGTTTGATATATCACATTCTCCCCCTCAAACTAAGGACCATACTCTCATATCGTGTCCCACAACTGAACTTCTAGGATCTTCTGACTTAATCTCTGCCACACATTCCTCCCATTCATAATTCGAAGGGTCCCATTCATATCTCGAAGGGTATTTTGGTATTCTTGTAGATTTTTCGTCAACCGTTCTGATACTAATTCTTGGGATTTATTAAATCTATGTCCATTTCTATATTGTTTGATTAGTACGATATTGTCCACTTTGGGCTTTAGGCAAGCCCGCATGGTTTTACTTTTGGTTTCTTTCACAAAAGCTCTCGTACTAATTAGAGTTGGACATCTGTTTATATATTAGACACTCTTTGTCTAATTCTCCAATGTGGGACTTAGTTTGATGTATCACATTTATTTTTCTCCTAATCATATCTCACATAGAATTTTTATTCTTGGTGTCTAAGTTAACATCAAGTTTACTTCCAAAATTCTCCCCTTTAAACTTGAAGTTAACTTGCTTCAAATCTCCAACTCCTACTAGCTCTCTCATTTCTTTGAATTTGCCTTAGTCAGAATATCGGCTCTTTGTAACGATCCCAGAACATGCTGGGCATCCACTTGCTCGTTTTCGACGCATTCTCGGATGAAGTGGTACCGTTTATGTATGTGTTTATTTCGTCCATGAAATACTGGATTCTTGGTAATAGCTATCGCAGATTTGTTGTTAATGTTGATCATTACTCGTCGGCAAGGTTCTTCAGTTACTTCTTCGAGCAATTCTTCTAACCATATTGCTTGCTTGGCGGCTTCGGTAGAGCCATAAACTCTGCTTCACACGAGGATAGAGCAACCATCTCTTGCTTTTGAGAACACCAGGAGATGGGATAATCATTCAGATAGGAAACATGTCCTGTGCCACTCCTTCCGCATCTTCGTCTATGTTATGGGATGAGTCGCTGTATCCTGTTAGCTCAGTCTTGTTATTTCTTCTGAACACCAGCCCAAGTGACTTGTGCCTTTAAGATATCTCAATGTCTGCTTCAGTGCTGCGCCATGTGAGGTCTTCGGATCATGCATATAACGGCTAAGTATTCCTATGCTGAATGAAAGATCAGGTCGGGTGTGTAGAAGGTATCTAAGACACCTGATGTTTCGCATGTACTCTCGCTCATCTATTCTCTGTTCATCCGGTGTCTTTGACATCTTTAGGCCAAACTCGATAGGAGTATGTGTTGCATTACATCTGTCCATCCCTGTCTCGCTCAGAATTGTATGCGCATATCGCTCTTGTGTTAACGTTATTCCATGTTGATGAACTTCGATGCCCAAGTAATAGGTTAACAATCCTAGATCAGACATCTCGAAAATATCTGATATCTCTTTCTTGAACTCTTCTATCAGCTCCAGCTTTGTCCCTGTTACTAATAGATCATCCACATACACTGTGACTACGACCAAGTGCTCCTTTGATCGCTTTCGATATAACGAAGGTTCTTTAGAACACTTGACAAAGCTTAAACGCTCAAGTACTTTATTGATTTTCTCGTTCCATGCTCTCAGAGCTTTCCTTAAGCCATATAGAGCTTTGTTTAACTTGTATACTTTATCCTCGCTACCTTTAACTTTGAAACCTTCTGGTTGACTTACGTACACATTCTCCTATAGATCTTCGTGTAGGAAAGCGGTTTTAACATCTAAATGATGTATTTCCAACAATGAGAAGCTTCAAAAGCTATTATGAAACGAACGGTTTTGATTCTCGCCACTGGAGCAAATATTTCCTCAAAGTCTATGTCGTGTCTCTGATGTATCTTTTTGCGACCAGTCTAGACTTGAATTTGTTTATGCTCCCATCACTATTTCTTTTGATCTTGAATATCTACTTCAAGCCTATTGCTTTTGCTCCCTTCGGCAAGTCCACAAGATCCCACATTCTGTTTTTAATTATAGATTTCATCTCGTCTTCGCATGCATCTCTCCACGCTTTCTCTTTAATTGCATTAGAATTTCATAAAATAATATTTTTTTATAATAAGAAAAAATGTTAAAATATCACTTTTAAGAATAAGGAGATATAGGTAATAAATATATAGACGAGAAAAGTAGCCACAAGATTATATTTTCTTAAGTCTTTCGTATATGTTATCAACTTTTTTTGTTGTTTACCTGTTTTGTCATTTAGTTTGTCGCTATAATCAATTCGGGGCATAGCGTCATTAAGTTTGTCGCTATAATCAATTCGGGGCATAGCCCCCGTGCAAGCGCGGAGTCGGGTACATTATTGATGCATTGTGTAGTCTTATGTATGAGATTATTTTTTTAACTTTTGTTTTTTAGTGTTGTATATAATCTATATTATAATAGATCGATTAGGTTGATATGAGAATAACCAGTGATTTATTATGTGTTGATATTTCCAATCTTATGTGTGGACGTCTAAAAGAGTTTCCGATTTATCTTCATGAATTTGACATCTAGCAACATTTTCCCCATGAATATGCCGGACAGAGACCCACATATCCGCTGAGATTCAACATCTGATACGCTGACTAATTTCCATCCTCATTAGCTATCCAGTAAATCCGCAAGTTGTGCAAGTATAAGAAAATAATTAGGGCTGGGCAAATAAACCGAACCCGAAAACCCGAACCAAACCGATCCGATAAAAATGAATCCGAACCGATCCGAACCCGACATAAATACCGAATGGATCTTGTTTTATGGTATTTCGGGGTTATGGGTATTATCCGAACCGAACCCGAACCTAAATGGATACCCGATAGAACCCGAAACATTTAAAATTTCCAAAAAGAACTTGTACCAAACATGATCTCAATTCCTAATATGTATTCAAAATATATTAAACATCTAAAATAATTATCTATTATACGAAGATTGATGGTTGAAGGTGGCGGTTGAAAGTTGAATGTTGAAGGTTTTAGATTTTGGTTTTGTTTTCATTGAATAATGTTTTTCATTTCATGAGAACTTGGTTTTCGTTATATGCTTTCATTTATTTGGTTTTCTTTCGATCAATAACTATGTTTACCTTTCACTTGATTTTGAATGTTCACATTTGATGTTCCTTTCTTTTTGTTGAACCGATTTTATCTATGTTTTGGTTACAAAATAGGTACAAATCAAGTATTTTAAAACCAAAGAACCGATTTTACTTACTTTTTGGTAACAAAGTAAATATAAATCATGTACATTTAAACCAAAGAAACGATTGAGACTCGAACCCGAAAGTACATCGGGTTATACCGGTTCTTTGAAGAATTACGAACCACGACCCGAACCCGATAGAACCCCAACCGGTCCCGAACCGAATTTTCATATAACCTGAATGAGGCTGATTTTAATAAACCCAAAAAACCGAAACCCGATTGGGACCCCGAATGCCCATGCCTAAAAATAATTATCTACCATAGTTTAGAAACCCCAAACAATAGTGAAACCTTTTATTAGACATAGATCAAAAGAATATACATAACCTTATAAATATGGTCAAGGCGAGATCTTTTAACAGAAATAAAAAATGAATCTCCATGAGCTCATCTCAGGTCTATTCGAACCCTATTAGTCTGTCCAAGAAGCTGTGTTTCTTTTTCATTTGTTGTTCCTAGGCAAGAAACACCATTACATTAAATCATTTATGAAGAAGCAGTTTGAACAGATTCAATAATAAGAGGATCACCTTCTAGTCATCGAATCTGTTTGAGCATAGCCGCTATAAATTCTCTTTGGAGCTATGTTGCAGTTAGGCCTGGGCAAAATAACCGGAACCGAAGAACCAAACCGGAACCGAACCGAAATACCCAAAACCGGAACCGGACCAGTACCCTCAAATACCCGAATGGTTCATATATTTTTATATCCGAAATAA
>NW_013617621.1:0-27500 GCF_000695525.1 Brassica oleracea var. oleracea | reverse complement strand
TCGTTAACAGACATCTCTTCCCTTATATTCATATTCATAGTAATCACATTTTCTCATCATTCCAATATCAAAAGATTCCAACTTTGCTAGAAGAAATCTGATCTTTGTGATGTAATTTGCAGAGTTCGCTAAGGAAGAAGGAGGACTATCTGCAGATGTGATTAAAAGAGCATTCAAAGAAACTGAAGAGGATTTTTGTAATATGTAAGGTTGCTGCAACGTTATCTACTGATCATAACGTTGCTGTTGAGGAAGTGAGAAAGGAGGTTAAGGTTATCTTCGATGCTTACCTCAAACGTAAGTTAGCTTGAATCTTTTCTCTTTAAGATCAAGCTTTTAATGATTGTGTATTGTGTTTAATGAGACAGAACATAGGTTACATGATCATAGCTTACAGTGTGTATATTGCTTCTGTGTCTTGTGTGTTTGCAATAGCTTATTGTGTGTATATTGCTTCTGTGTGTTGTGTGTATTGTGTGTATATTCACTCAGACTCGTCTCTTGCTTTTGCAGGTGGAGCCAAGACACAACTAAAAGGACAGTAGCATGTGACACAAATGAACAAAAAGACAGTAGCATGTGACAACAAACGCAAGTGGAAGACAGTAGCATTTCTTTATAAGCTTGTTTCCTTCTCCTTTTCGAAACAGAGAACACATGTTACGTGACATAAAGCTTGTGTAGTTCTCTTAGCTGTGTTTCAGAAATATTTTCTTTATAAGTAAATCGTATGGCCATTTGTTCCAGCAAACCCCATTTGCTTCTCTTCATCTTCTGAAATTTTGTATCTTTTAAGTTTTTTTGTATCTCTTCATCTTCTCAAATCATTTTATCTCACCACATTTCTTTCTTTAAATTCAGCATAATACCAAGATTAAATGGCTTCTTTTTCTGATAATAATATTAAAGACACGATGGATGAAAAATTCGACCAAGTTTTCCATCAACAATTCGAAAAACTTTTCATTCATCATGATGATCATCATTAAATGGATTTTCTCGTTTACGATTTGTATTTGTATTTTTAATATGTTTTTATGTCATTTTTATTTAAATTTTTATGTATGTTTTCTTTCTTGTTATAAAATCCAATCATTCAATTTAAAAAAAAAAAAAAATTTAAGACTAACAATGGTTCTAAACTTTTCAAATCACAAAATTAATTACTAATTTATTTATTAGAACCCATAAAGTTTTCTGACCAATAGTGTCATCTTTATTTATCTAGAAAACTTTAGTGTGCCATGTTTTTGCGCATATTGTGATATCGAGAATCTACGTGCATTTATGATTTGCATGATTAAATATGAAACCAACTGTCATGAGGTTTTTTTTTTTTTTTTGATATCCGTGGGGTATCCCAGTCGGTAAACCCAAACTAATCCCCACGAAACCTTCCATCCGGACACACACGGTTATAGACGGAAAGGTGGCCGAGGTGACTCGAGGCCTTCCATTCGGGCACGCACGGATATGAGGTTCATTGGATGAATTATTGGCAGAGAGCTGCTCCCATACTGGCAAGCTGAGATTATTTTCAATCTATTCACCATTAGCATTTTATTACGTTACCAACTTGTCATTCATAACATAGATGCCATAAAACCTAGGAGCGTTAGGATCCATTGCCAGACTTTTGAATAATTGTTAGAGCATCTCCAACGTAAAACTCTATTTTTTCTTCCAAAATAGAGTAAAAATGCTTCAATCCTACTTTATTTTCCACTTCATAATGGAATGATGCTCCAAAATAGAAGAAAAAATGGTGTTGGGTTGGAGATGCCCTTAGCACAATTTTAGTCTAACATATATACGCTATGCATAGCAAAAAGAGTTTGATGAAACAGTGTTCTACAATTATCACTTGCTATACCTTTTCCCCAATGTCTAGATGGAATATTGCCTAGAGATACATTTTCCCCATTTCCACATTCCTTCTGTTTTTCATTTCATAATTTATGGTTCGTTGATGTATTGTTAAAGAGATTGTTGAAATGTGAGTTGGAGTCTTGGAGAAGAATGTGACCATAGGGAGGAAGTGAAGAAGATCCAAAAATAAAATAAGATGTGAGAGTGAAATTTTCTCGAGTCATCTCAACTTCCACCAACCGAATGTGGTTTAAGAGATTAGGTATTAATCTTTAATTACTATTATTTAAATGCTTTGGCTCACACCTTCTGCATGCGTTTATTCGCTTAAAAACTTTAGTTTTCTTATTCCTTATTTAATTCAATTCTCTCTCTCCCACAAAGTTAGGTGTACATATTTATTGTGTATTTATACATGTCTCCGGAACATGACTTCCTAATTTATGTATTACTCCTTTCTGTAAATAGTAGGCCTGAGCGTTTTTAACTCAACCCGAAGTACCGACCTTAATCCGAACAGGAAAAATCGAATCCGAATCCGAACTGTTTTACAAAAATATCCGAATGGAACTTATGAGCTTACTACTTTGGACTTTGGTTATAACCCGAACTGAACCGAAATCCGAATTAGGATCCGAAGATATCCGAAATTAGTTAAATATGTTAATGTTTTTTATATATATTAAGGTGATTTAGACATTTTAGAGTATTCAAAATATTTTGGAGTTTGTTTTATTTGTTATTTTTAATACTTTTTAGTTAATTTAGATAGTTTAACTAATTTTTAATTAGATTTGTAAATAATTTATATATTTTGAACTTTTTTTGTCAATTTTTGAGGTTTTTAAAAATATATTTTTGTACGATTTTAAACATTGGTTAAATCTGATCCGAACCGAACCCGGAAAGAACCGAACCGAACCCGATCCGATAATTAGTAAAAACCGAATGGTACTTATGAGCATAACACTGAAAATCCGAATCACCCGGACCGAAACCGAACGGACCACCGAACGTCCAGGCCTAGTAAATAGGATGATGTACAGGCTAGTTCAAATCTACGTTAATGTATTGCACTGATCCAACAATCTATTTTTAACAAGCGTGAATTAGCTAATGACTATAATAGAAAAGGTAAATTAGCAAAACAACCATCGCCTTTTACTTTTGACTTTCGGACTGTATTGCTCACATATTTTATAGCATAAAGCTGAGAGTTTCGATCCAGGACTTTTTTAATCTCTTGTTTACCACTAACCACATTTCTAGGAACATCTACAGCAACGCATGAATCATGTCTGAGTGTGATTGCAAAAGAAAAGGAAATCAAGTGTAGTATTGCGTCAAGCATCAGTGCTATAATCTGAGGTACATGGTTCTTGTAATTCAGGAAGAAGACTAAGGTGTTGCAGGAAGGCTACAAAAGGTTTTTATTTTGAGAGAAAACATTTACTAATGGGCTCATAGAAAGAGAAGACTAATTGCAACTGAAGATCAGGCTCTAAGAAAGAAGAGATGAATATACATTATCTCATGAAGTGGATGATGGAGTGCAATTGTGAACATACTGGTCATAAGTTTCAGTTATAAAGGTTGTTATGCATTTTTTTTCTCCGAGGTCGTTATGTGACATGGGATAAAATGAAGATGAGCTCAGATAAACTCCCCAAAATTTGCAGTTATTGTTACCAAATGTCTTGGATTGATATGTCTGATAAATGGATACCCCTCTTTGTTCGTACAATCTGCAATGATTTCTGTTGGAGCTTATGGAAACAAAAGGAAGAAAGGCTTTCAGTGGCAAGATATGAACATAGACTTGCATTGTAACAAATGAGGTCGCAAAAAATCTACCAAGTACCAATGATGTATCTGATAGAGCATCAAATTTAAGATGGTGAAAATGTCAAGAAGATTTGATGGAAGACGCATGGTGGAGTTACTTGGTTCTTCTAGGAAGTTCACGTTGGTCAGCATCGTTGATGAAATAAACTTGAATAGAAGAATGCCGGTTGTTGATCAACAAGAGAGATGAAGCTTGAGAACACCAATATACCTATCAAAGAAGGTCATGAGCTCCTGCGTCTTAAGTCCATGATGACGATGATTGACTTAGAAAGACAGAGAATCTCCTACTACATGTTCTAGACCAAAATTTCAGAGCACTTGGTTGACAAGCTGAAGCTCTTAATCTCAGTGATGGAAGTAGCTGGGTGATAAGAGAAAGACTAGTGTATTTCAGTTATCAAGGAATTACAATCTAGAATCAATCAAGAAAAGTCCTGAATCGATCTAGCCTTCGATGATCAAGAACAAGATCTTGATGATCGCCCAAGTTGTAGAGAAAATATCTGAATGAATGTAAATGAAAAGTACTACAACTCTTATATAGTTATTCTCTTATTCAAATGATATTTTTTTTATCTTCACTCTTGAACTTCACGTCTCTGCCACCTCTCTTCTTTTCCGCTTCAAATAATATGCTCGTAAAGGCTTTATCACTGGGATTCTCTGAAACAAGTTCAGGACAAGCTGATTGATAACGATAAACTAAGTTTACCGTTATAATTCGATTCGCCGTTCACAAAAAACACCAAATCGATACTCACTTGCAAACGATCCCGATCGAAGAACGATCTTTCCCAAAGATGAGCAAAAGACTTATAGAATTGTATCCAAGGTTTAGAGAGATTACAATCACAACTTTTCTCAATGAATCTAAACGAAAACGATGACTACTCTGCTTATACTCGTAACAGAACAAACGACGATGACCAATAGAATTAAAACACGTGTCACTCTTCTGTTGGCTCGTCCATACTGTTGACGATCCTAACCGCCTCTTCTCTTCCTCTTCTCATTATTCGACACCTGTCCTTCTCATCTTCTCTCTTTTATTCCTGTAACACTGATGAAGAGGAGACCGTAAGTCTGTTATCCTCGCACAAGTCTGTTTTGGTGATGCAAAACATACGGGAAGTGACGTGAGGAGCAAGGTATGGCTTTAGTATCTTTTGACATGTGTCATATCTTAATTAGATAATCTCAAGAAGAAGATTCGTCTCAAAGAGTAACATCTACGAGAACTTTCCCAGTGAAGAGACACTTGATTGAGAAGTTATTCTTGTCACCGAGTTAAATGACAAATCTCTATAGTGAAAGGTCTGGATGTTAACTAAAGGTTAGGGCCCAACCCTCTTTTGTTTATTATAAGCTCAATCCTATTTTAATTCTGTCATATTTTAACCTTATTATAATCAAGGGTTAGGGTTGGTACCAGGGTTAACCCATTTAACCGAAAAAAAATATTTCATTTATTTTTGTTTTTAAATTTTAAAGATAAAATTAGAAAATTTAAGATATAATATGATTCTTTCCTTCAATTTGTTGGCTTCAAAATCAAGTTTTCCTGCCAAAATTGCAAAATTGAGTTTTTGCCCCACAACTAAGAATAAAATTTTTCTGTCAAAAACAAAAATTGTGTTTTTTCCGCCAAGACCTAATTTGAGTTTTTCCATCAAAACCACAAAATCGAGTTTTCTCGCCAAAACCGGAAAATCAAGTTTCGCCAAAACTGCAAAATCGAGTTTCCCGCCAAAACCACAAAATCAAGTTTTTTCGCCAAAACCAAAAAACAAGTTTTTCCGCCAATATCACAAACCCAAGTTTTTCCGTCAAACCGAAAAATTGATTTTTCTCGCCAGACAAAACCGGAAAATGAGTTTTCCCGCCAAAACCACAAACCCGAGTTTTCCCACCAAAACCACAAACCCAAGTTTTCCCGCCAAAATCGCAAACCTGAGTTTTTCCCGCCAAAAAGGAAAGATCGATTTTCCCGCCATAACTTAAAATTGAGTTTTTCGGTTTTGGCGGAAAATTTGATTTTGTGGTTTTGGCGGAAAAAATTATTTTTCACATTTCGACGGAAAAACTCGGTTTTGTGGTTTTGGCTTGAAAACTCAATTTTCCTGTTTTGGCGGGAAAACTTGATTTTGTAGTTTTGGCTGGAATACTCGATTTTTAGTTTTTGGCGGGAAAAACTCAAATTTCGTAACTCGGTTTTCGTTTTTGGCGGAAAAACTTGATTTTTAGTTGTGGGGAAAAAACTCGATTTTCTGTTTTAGCTAAAACTTGATTTTCCGTTTTGGCAGAAAAATTTGATTTTTTTTTGAAATTTTGACGGAAAAAATATATTTTGCATTATCTAACAAATTTAAAATTTCAGTATATATTTAAATATTGTATAATAATTTTGTGAATCAAAATTAAAAGGTTAAGATTTAAGCCTAAACCTATTTGGATCAGCCTTTTTTAAACCTTGTTACATAAATAAGGGTTAAGACTACGAATAGTTTCACAGGGTTAGGGCTAACCCACAACCCTGTGGTGTTGAGCCCATATTAACATCCCTAGTGAAAGGTTTTGATTAATAAGGCTACCAAAGGTCTGAGCGGCTAACAAGTATGGTCAAGGGCATGGAAGCAAGATAAAGATTGGATAAACCGTGTTTGAACTTTTTGGGCAGTTCAAGTCTTCAAGACAGAATTCCCTATTATGATTGTTCGTACATCAGTTCAGTTAACATGTGGAAAGAAAAAGAAAGTCACATTCCACCTGCATAGAACTTTGAAGAAAACAGTGAGTGTTCATCCATCGATGCTACAGTCTGCAGGTGTTTTCGAACTTGAGTTGCGGGAGGTGCCATCGTAACTCATCTAACTTTGTGATGTTGTTGGTTTCAGAAACATCTTCTCATACAAATATAAGGTTATATTTCTGTTTTGTGAACATCACTTCAAGAAAAATTTCTTGATTGCGAGTTCAAAATCATATGCTAAACTCGAAATCCATCATAACTAGGTATATATATTAGAAAATGATTTTCCTAAGAATCAGGAAAAGAATGAAAAGCGGCTATTTTAGAACAGAGGAGATGAAAAAGATAGAGATATTTTTATAATTTGATACTCATGAATGATAAATGAAATATTAACAAAAACGGGCCTCTTTGTATTCGAACCAAGACTGCCAAAAAAATAAATGCCAACAAACCACTAGACAATGCTTACATACTCGAAATATTACTACATCTAATAATATTTAATTTTAAAATAACACAAAATAAATCTTCGGTTAATCTCTGAATATACTTTGATTTTTTTCCAACTCACTAGATCCAATCTAAACGTACGAATAACGCCTAACAATTTTCGAACATGGCTAATATCAAACATACGAAACCGAAGAATGAACAGAAGAAACGCACCCTGATTCACCCGACCCAAAATACAGATCCGAGATATAATTCCCAATATCTTCAGGGGCAACCCCGACATTCTTCCGCAACCCGACCCGATACCTTTTGTAAAACTCCGTGTAAGCAGGTATAAGCGTCATAGCAGCCGAGACTTTAATTTCATCTCTCAGTTTCGAATCCGGTACAACCCAACCGGTTTGCCTCTTATACACTTCCTCGAACCGGTCACTAAACCGTCTAACGAACTCCTCCGCTTCTTCCTCGTCCGCCGTCGCAAGTGACGTCATCAGCTCTCCCCAAACGATCTCCTCGAATTTCGCGACGTGTTTCTTCAACTTCCCTTCGTGCTTCTCCAGCCAACCCTCGCTCAAAACCTCCTTGAGATTCGACGTACGGACCTTAACCACGACGTAGTGGAGATTGTTGATTAAGAAGAGGTACGAGAGAGCCACGTCGCTGTAGAGACGAGACTTCGCGTCGATTTTGCAGAGTAGGAAGAGAATCAGCCACGAGATTCGTTTCGCAAGCGGGGATGATAATGATGATGATGACGTGGATTCATCTTCTTCTGGTGAAGCGAACGACGACGTTTCGGGGATGATGTTAGCGAGCGTATCGCTGTAATCGGCGAGGAAGACGATGTAGTTCATTACGTATCTTGTAAGCTGGTGGATTCCGCCGTTGGAGATAACCGATTTCGAAGATTCGTTGGAAATCGACGACTCGAACTCGTCGATCATCGACACCACCGCTTCCTCGAGGTTCGCTAGGGTTCCGGCGATCTGCGATTTGACGGAAGACGTCGAATCATAACTGAAAACTTCTTCGATTCTCGGCATAAGCTCGACGATCGACTGGTAAACGTCGAGAGTGAGGAAGATCTTCTCAGGCGTTTTCCGAGATTTCGCCACGTTCCCCGGGAAAGAGAACAGAGCTAAAGCACTTTGCAGAGTGATTTCAGCGAATGACGATTCACGAATCGCGGCTGAGGAAGAGAAGACGTGATCGGAGAGGATCCGTTCGCCGAAAAACAGAGTCGTAACGGCTTTTCTCACCGCTCGTAACCATACTCTGGTCTTCTTCTCCGTACTCTGCCACTCGAGTTTCTGAACCTGCGAGAGAGTTAGATTCTCGAAACCGAGCTGTTCCAAAGCTTCGACGATGATCGACTTACGGATCTTTTTGTATATCGTGAAGCATTCTTTGCCGTATCCTGATGACGTCATGCAGTCGGCGATCATCTTCAAATCCGCCATGGCTTCTGCATCATCATCTTCTTTTGAGGCGTTTCTTGAAGAGTTTCGAGAGCGAGCAGAGACGGATTCTGGATCGAGGTAGCGTCGGTTTGATTTTAGGATTCTGTAGAACTCTTTGGATAGATGGTTCATGGAGGTCTTTAGTAGACTCTCTGCTCTGATAAGCTTCGTTGATGCTGGATTTGCGGAGATGAGCTTGACCATTGCGGAGTGTAAGGTCGTGACAGCTCCCATGAATTGTTTAGCTTCTTCTCTGTTTTTGTTGGAGAAAAGCGAGAAGGTGCAGCAGAAAGAAGAGGAAGAAGAAGAAGAAGAGTCTGGCGAAATCCATTGGTGAATGATGGCTTCAGCGTCTTCGATGCTATCTTCCATTAGAGACTCAGAGAAGCTCCGGTGTGAATGTTGTTTCAGCTTTGAAGAAGAAGAAGATGAAGTTAAAGCAAAGAGGACCATCTTTTTGTTTTGTTTTTTTTTGTGTTTTGGTTTCTTTTTGTTATGATTTTGAAATGATGAAATGAAGAGCTTGGAACAGTATTTATAGTGGTACGTTTTCTTTTGACTTCAAATTATTTTTAATTTAAAAAAAGAACAACAAAAACGTGTGACATGACAATGACAGGTTCGTGCTTTTTTCTTACAACAGTTTACTTTTAGATTCACCGTGTTTTTTCAACTCATAGGATATGTGGTTGAGCTACGTAGTATCGCCGTCCATGCAATGCAACAGAGTCGATAGATAGATATAACTGGACGAGTTTAATTGGTTAAGTAGTATTAATGTGTGCGTAATTTTTTTTGCTTAACTGTGAATATCATATATATATGAATAAAGCTTACAAAAGAGTTTATAAACTAGACTTTGCTAGCAAGGCAAAAACAGAGAAAAAACATGCTAGCAAAAATAGAGAGAAAAACAAAGGCACTTGGCTATATCAACCAAAGGACCATGAGGTTCTTGAATTCCTTTCTGGTCTTACGAGCAGAGATTGTGTTTCTTATCGTTCTGTCAACGAGCCAGAAAAGATCAGAGGCGGATAGCGTCTGACTCCTGTAGACCCTGTTGTTTCTTTCAGTCCAAGTGTGGTATATGGTGGCTTGGACAGCGATGCTTCTTAGAGTTCGCGGTGAGGTTGTGGAGTCTGAGGATGACCAACCAAGTAACTGCGTCCAAGAAGTGAAAGAGATCAATGATCCAGAGATTTTTCTAAGCATCAAGCCCCATAGAATCTTGATATAAGGACAGTCTACAAAGAGATGATCTCTTGTTTCATCTGAGACCGAGCATAAGCAGCAGGAGGTTGGAATTAGCATTCCCCAAGACGCTAGTCTGGTACGAGTTGGTAATATGTCCTGAACAGCGACCCACATGTTGAAGGCATGCTTAGGAGTGTGCCATTAAACCAAACCGCCTGAAACCATGGACGGGCAGGTTGCCTTTCTCTTATTACACTCCAAGTTTTAGAGGAGGAGAAATGTTGAAGTTTCAGTCCTTCTATTGTCCAAGAATAGAGATCCGATCCTTGGTCATGAGAAGGAACATTCATTGTGGTCAGGTAAGCATGTAGTGAAACCACCACGTTCGATCTAGGAGCTGGCAGAAGCCATAGTCCATCTCGGGTTGCTTCTGAGACAGTAGCATGTAGAGGAACTCTCAAAGCGTGAGGTCCATTTACTCCAATGGTGTCTATTAACGGTCCTAACGGAGTCCACTGATCGAACCAGAAACTGGCGGTGGCTCCATTTCGTATGGTGCAGATGATAAAAGGACGAGCAAGGAGTCTTAGTTTCAACAGAGACTTCCAGTGCCAGGAGTCTTGAGCTTGTTCATCCAAAGACCAAAAGTTTGAGCGACTAAGATGATGGTGCTTGTGCCAAGCCACCCACAAAGAACCCCCCTCCGCAAACAGAAGCCAGATCAGTCGGAGGCATAGAGTTTTGTTCCAGGTCTCAAAACGACGCAGACCCAGTCCACCCTCTCTTTTGGGAAGACAACAAGTTGCCCATGATACTTTGGCGAAGGCCGGGCCCTCAATCTGACCAGACCAGAGATATATGGAGCAGAGAGACTCTATCTTTTAAATACAGCCTTTAGGAAGGATGAATGTTGTTATCCAAAAGACAACAATGCCAGAGATAACCGACTTGATAAGAACCAGTCTTCCTGCAAAAGAGAGGTTTCTTGCTGACCAAGCATTGAAGGATCCCGAGATTTTATCAAGAAGCAACGAATATTCCGACACTTTCAGCTTTCTGTGCATTAATGGAAGTCCTAAATAGCGGATTAGGAAGGAGCCCATAGGAAAACCATATCTCATAGTAGTATTTGCTTCCTGCTGATCTAACCCCGCAGTGAAGAGCTCTGACTTGCTCTGATTTATTTCAAGACCAGACCAACTAGCAAAGTCATCAAGAGTTTCTGAGATACCATGAAGTGAGGAGCTACTGCCATCGTAAAAGACCATCACATCGTCCGCAAACATCAGGTGAGAGATGTCTATTGGTTCGGCATTGGGGTGGTACCTGATGTAGCCAGAATCATATCTAGATTTGAGTAGTCTAGAGAACACTTCCATGCCCAAGACAAAGAGATAAGGAGAGAGTGGGTCTCCCTGTCTCAATCCTCTCATGCTTTTGAAATAACCACCGGACTCTCCATTTATGCAAATTGTGAAAGATGTTGTTGTGATGCACTCTGAGATCCAGTTTACAAATTTTACCGGCATGCCCAGAGCTTGGAGTGTGGCAATGACAAAGTCCCATCTTACAGTGTCGAAAGCTTTGCGAAGATCGACTTTGAGCATAGCACGAGGAGAGATATTGGATTTTTTGTACCCTTGAACAAGTTCTGTTGCTAGCAGGACATTTTCTGCTAGGAGCCTACCCGGCATAAATGCTGATTGCGCGTGAGAGATAACCTGCTGTAATGCCTCCTTCAGACGACTAGTAAGAAGCCGAGAAATAACCTTGTAAAGTGTATTGAGGCAGGATATCGGCCTAAAGTCTCCTATCTTTGAGGCGTTCCTGATCTTTGGGATAAGCACCAGCGTTGTAGAGTTCCACTGCTTCAATAACTTCCCTTCCCTGAAGAACTCTTTTACCGCTGAGACAACCTCCGGTCCAATTATTGCCCAACATCCTATGAAAAATTCAGAAGAGTAGCCATCTGGTCCGCAAGATTTATTTCTAGGTAGGCTGAAGAAAGCCTCTTTGATGTCCTCAGTCGTAAACTCTTCCTGAAGCCTGAGTTTCTGAGATTCAGAGCATTGGAAGTCGAGCAGAACAAATAAATCTTGGGGATCAAACAATGGCGGAGAGCCAGGGATACCGAGAAACTCTGAGAAGTGAGAGAGACAGTGATCATGGATCGCTTGTCGAGTCTCAAACCGTTCACCAGAGGAGCCACGTGTAGCGAATATGAATATGGTTTTGCGAGCGACGTGTAGCCATAACCTTGTGAAAGTAATGAGAGCCACAGTCACCATCCCGCAACCACGAAATATTTGTTCTCTGGAAGAGAAACACTTGCTCTGCTTTAATAAGAATCCCTAGTTTTCGTTGAGCTTCAGCTTCCAGGGAAGCTAAGGTAACTGTTGGAGAGTTTAGAAGATCAAGTTGGATTTTGCCAAGATCAGACCTTGCTTCCTCTATACGCTTCTCAAGGTTTGAGTAGTTATCTTTGTTGAAAGATCTGATAGGGTTCTTTAGCGTCTTAAGCTTCTTTGAGACTCTCAGCATGTCTGACCCAACAACGTTGGTAGAAAACCAGAACCATGCGACCATAGGCAGAAATTCTTCGTCCAGGAGCAAGAAGTTATAGAATCTGAAAGGCATACGGTGCTTCAGCTGAGGGGTCTTGAGGATCACAGACATGGAGGCGTGATCAGAGAATTCCACAGGACCAAAGATGCCCAGGGATGAAGGAAACTGAACAAGCCACTGATCATTTACCAAAATACGGTCCAGCTTTTTCCCGATGGGGTTTGATTTTTGATTGTTCCACCAGGAAAAAGTTGGTCCAGTGAAGCTGAGATCAGAGAGAGATGCATCGGCTAGGCACTCCTGGAACTCCCTAGTCTTCCTATCCACATTCAAAGTAGGAGGGCGAGAGTGTTCTTCAGGTTTTAGAACTTGGTTGAAATCACCAATTAGCATCCAAGCTTTTCCATCAGTGGCTGAGGAGTTTGAGATATCAACGATATCCAACCAAAGAGTTGTCCTGATAGCTTCATCTGTAGAGGCGTAGACACATGTAACAATAATTGGAGTTATAAAATCCGGAAGGTTGAGGAGGCATGTCACCATCTGAAGAGATTTGTGAATAATTGTGACTTGAATAGAGGGATGCCAGAGGATCCAAATCTTTCCAAGGTCAGAGAATTCATAATTGGCTTCATAACCCCAACCGGGAAAAAGAGAGTTAACAAACTTATTTTGCTTATTTCGCTGTACATGAGTCTCCAAGAGACATCCAAAAGATGGTCTATGCTGCTTGAACCATTTTTTAAAACCAGTACGGTGGCTGACCATATTTAAGCCACGTACATTCCAGCCAAAAAAGTCTGTATACATAAAAATTACTTGTTTTTGGGGCCCCTGCCCCTATCCTTCTTCTTCTGACGCCGAGAAATAAATTCCTGAAAGCCCGAATCTGCACTAAGCGGCGACTGGGGAGAGTCAATGTCCGAAGAATCTGACTCTACTGGTGAGGTTTCTGGACTCCCTAGATCAGGAGGATGAGCGCCTTTTGAAGCACTGGCGCGAATTCCTGCAGGGAGGCTAGTTCCGCCCAGTTCCATCTTTGAAAAGGTGGCTTTAGACTTCTTTAAAGATAAGTGGGGAGGATTTCTGTGAGTTGCCGCATAAGGAGGTTTCCGAGCATGAATGGGAGACTTTGGAGGCGCATTGTCATCAGTGTGCTTTGCCCCTGTTTTGCCTTTTGCGCGTGTATAGTCAGCTTGTAAGTGACCCGTCGACTTGCAGATCTTACAAGTGATGGGAGCTTTCTTGCAGCGCTTTTGGGGATGACCAACTTCTTTGCAGAAAGAGCACACAGGTGGCATCCATGGGCTTGACACCCGTATACGCCTAATCTCGCCTGATTCAAATCTCGCATTGACAGCTTCTGGCAGTGGCACTCTAGGATCAATGATAGTAAAAACCTTTGCCACTTCCAGGTTTAATTTGTTTGCAGTTTGGGGGTGAAGGAACTTTGGATCACCCACTTGACTTGCGATGTGTTCAAGGGCCTCCTCATTAAAGAATTGTAGGGGAACATCTCTTAACTCTAACCAAATGGGGGCGGAAGTCAATTCTGGCTTTGTAGGAACGACACCAGGCTCCCACTTTGCTACAAACATTGTCTGACCTTCTATCTGCCAGAGACACTGCTTTAGAACATAAGCGCGTGTAGATGCATTCGGGATCCTGAGAAGGAATGCGAACCCTTCCATTTTAGAGACTGTGATGTCTCTAAATTGTTTGCTCCATATGCCATTTACTATCTTCTGAATGGTACCTTGTGAAGGTGGATCAGAGTAAAACTGGCCAATGATGAAACTATCCCAAGATTTTCTATTTTTTTCAATGACAGAGTTTGGTATAGTAACACAAGACTCTCCAGATGGAAGCATGAAACTTTCTCCCCGCTTCTGAAGTTTCTTCGTGGTCCTTTTGAATAAACCAGTCCACTGATCTTGCTTACCCGAGATTTGGTTGTTTGTATTGTTCGCCGGTTGAGGCACAACATCACCTGTTTTATCAGGCGTAGCGACTTGAGATTCTGGAACGCTTTTGGATCTATCGGGAGAGAGATCTCACCTTCCTCCTTTCCATCACAAGTTTGAAACTCTTCTGGGTTAGTCATCAGAATGACCTTCACAGAGTTCACTGCATCCATAGTGTTGTTTTTTCCAGATCTTGTCGTGGGTTCTGAAGGTGGGTCCTGGAGCTTGCTCGCAGAAGTCGTGATGAGTGGTGGCGCGTCTTCCTTTGGGGTCTGAGAATCACTAGAGGATTCTATGGACATTGGAGATGCGGCCACAATATTTGTGTTTTCAGATCCAGCCGCTGGTTCTGAAATCGGATCCTGGAGTGAACTCACAGAAGCTGTAGTGAAAGAGGTAGAAGCCTCCTTTGAGTTTTGAGAATCTTTAGAAGAACTTGAGTCTGGGACTTTAGATTATGTGACTTGCACACCTAATGGGGTTTTTTTGGAGGAGAAGCCTTTTTGGGACCTTTTCTCTTCCCCATCGGGTTGGATCTTGTTAGAGCACCGGTGGATGATAGACGACGCCGCAAATGACGCCAGAAAATTACAGAGAACGCGGTCACTTTGAAAGCTAGGGATTTGGAACAATGTTTTAGAGAGAGAAAGTTCCATGTGTGTCGTAAGTTGTAACTATGATATCCAGAGCCGAGCCGTACCTATTTGTTTATTGGGAGAATTTGCTCAATTGCCAGATTTTGAATGAAAATTAAGAAAATAGCATTGATTTGGACGTTATTAAGTAACTAGCTTTTGTCTCATATTTTTCCCGGTTATATCCTCTTCATTAGCAAGTTTCCGGTGAAAGAAATAGAGAATGCATGACGTTGTCACTTGGTGTTATGGATAAGAGTAAAGCACCATTATTTTCACCTCACGTAAATTAGCTACGTCAAACACTTCTTTACCTCGTATAAATAAATAAAAAATTAATAAAGAGTGTATTCCATACCACTCAAGTAGTATATGACTCTAACCTCTATATACTAAAATTTATCCCAGCTCCATCCCAACCCCTAAATACTAAATACTAAATCTAAAACCCTTATCAATAAACCTTAAACCCAAATATAAACCATAAACTCAAATATAAACTCTAAACCCTAATCACTAAACCATAAACCCACATATAAACCCTAAACCCAAATAGAATGGAGCAAAATAATTAGCATAGTATATATTGATGAAATTATGAACCCTAAACCCTAAACCCTAAACCCTAATATAAGCCATCAATCCAAATATAAACTCTAATCACTAAACTATAAACCCATATATAAACCCTAAACTCAAATAGAATGGAACAAAATAAATAGCATAGTATATTTTGATGAAATTATGAAATGTCTCTGATTCCATAGAATAAGTAAATGCTGACCCCAACTATAACCACTCACCTTCTAAATACTAAAACCTAAACCCTAATCATTAAACCCTAAACCCATATACTCTAAACCCAAATATTAACTTAAAAAAATTACAAACTATATTTTTAAACAAAATAGAACACTCTTTAGTAATTGTCAAGTGGAATGGAACGGAACATGCTAAAATAGTATTGTCAAATAAGTGGAATGAAACATGCTAAAATAATATTGTCAAATGGAATGGAACAGTATTGCAACCGTGACTTACAGTAGTTAAAAGTATCTTCCGCAAAACGTACATGGGAAGTCGGCAAGAGTTCAGTCATATTGGCACCGTGCCTAGAATTGCTCGTCGCATATGTAGATTTTCGAATCTCTGATGCTTCCCGTCCATCACCGCTAAAGCCTTTGCAAAAATAGACTTCTTCTTCCTAAAGTTATTATGGATTTACCAAATAAAAAATAATTTGCAAAAGGTACGTGAATGTTGGAAGGCCACAAATTACTTTTATTGTTATTAATTAATAATGTAAACTGTTTTTGTTTGCAAGTTTTGCCGGTAGGATAGAAGGATAAAATGACAATATTATATAAAAACCACACCATGTATAGGTGTATTAGGGAAAATAGCCATCTAGCTAATTAATGTTTTTTTCATGGCTATAGAGCCCAATTTCCCTTGTTTATTTATGTTACTAGGCGGCTTTTAGGACTTGGCTATGATCGTTCATCATCCATATTTCTTAGAGAAAAAAAAATGTTTAATTAGTCTTGTAACAAGAACGATAATACGATAAAGAATAACGAAACAAATGAAACGGAGTGGTTCTCAGAATAAATAAATTAAAAAAACAAACAAATGAAACGGAGTAGTAGTTACTACATGTACTTTTTCTCTTTGTTTCTTCGTGCGAAATTGTTTCACTAAACTCAATTGATAAAAAAATATTACACCACTTGCTATAATGGTGGGATAGGGGAATTTTCTTGCATTTATGAGTCACAAAAAGTGCTACGTGCTACGTGCTACTACCAGTTCAATTAGAATAATTCCATCTGAGCATGCACATAATTTTGACCCAAAAAAAGCATGCACATATTTTTTTAACATAAAAGCATGCACATATAATCCTGGAAAATTATGACAAATTTACTACTTGCAAAAAAGAAGTCTATCGGATGATTAAATATAGGTTTTTATTATGTTATTAAAACAATAAATAAAATTTACTAGTTACAGTTTTTTTTTTTTAGTTAACAAATTTTTTTTTACTAGTTACAGTTTTTAATAACAATCCCTCCATATACGAATGATTGATGTTTTAGTATTTTGTTATTGTATCTGAAAGATTAATGTTATGGAGTATAGTTAATGTAAAAATGAATATTAAAACTTATTGGAAAAACCAAAAAATGATAAATAAAATAATCTATTTATTACTTTTAATATGCGTGAAATAACATCAGATCGTTGACAAAAAAAAGAAGAAGATAACATCAGATCTTGATCGCATAAGATTACACTGCGATCAATAAAAAAGAGCAGTCTAATGAAAATGTAATAGGTTCATAATACTTCATTTCCTTGTTTTGGAAACCAAACCTAGCATTCATATTCATATTTATGGGATTATGTTATCATAATGGGGAAACCACTAATTATTTTATTCCATTTAGAGTCCAATAAATATCAAATCTTGCATACAAAAGTCGTCCACCAAAAATAGCCATTTCTTCAGAATCCAACTTGATTTGACCATTTTCCAATTTTAATATAAAAACAATACATATATATATATATATATATATATATATATATATATATATATGCAGGTTTTATACATAGAATTTATAAGCTCGTGGCTTAACTTTTTTTTTTTTTTTTGATAACTCTGGTATCTGGGCAGCCACAGTCCCAACTATCCCCCGTAGGGGGTCCAGCGCCCCAGCGGAAGGGATGTTAAATCCGCTGTGGCCGGGGCTCGAAGTCGTGATGGCGGGCACCTCGTGGCTTAACTTTAAAGGAAGTTGGTAAATTTCAACATTTAAAAGTCTAACTAAGGAGACGAATGCATTCTCAAAATATATTACTACATCTATCCGTTGTTCCGGTGCGCCATTGGCTCATTTCCCATTCAAACGAGGAGAAAATGCCGACAATTTATAAAAATGACCACCACGTAGTTCTTAAACTATTAGACTAGCCGCGTCAATGGCACAGTAGTAATAATAATAATAATAATAATAATAATAATAATAATAATAATAATAATTGTCTTAGTTTATTTTAATTTGCCATGAATAAAAATATACTACCCGTGATATAATTTGAGAGACCTTCAAAAGTTGTTCGCTGACCAGTTATTTTTTGGTCAATGTGGAGTTGTTTCCATTTTATGCTTAAAGGAAAAATAATTATGTGCCACACCTACGGCCTACTAATGACGACTATGTACGTAATATGGCTTATTCTTGCAGGTTCGTGCTTTTTCTTACACCAGTCTATTTAAATTTACCGTGTTTTTGTCAACGCATTGGATACGTAGTATCGCCGTCCATGCAATGTAAAACCATAATTATTCTTAAGAAACCCAAAAAAAAAAAAAAAAAATTAAAAGCAAACTAATCGCGGGCCGCCACGAGTCAGTGGGGCTCGCGAACAGTGTAAGAAACTCACTAAGCCGATTCTTAATTAATAGTTTTTGTAACCGATCCTTAAGAATTTTGTGGGGGTCTACGCACCAAGAAACCCACCAAGAATCCCGGATAATCATGCTCTAACAAAGTTAGTAGATTGATATAACTGGACAAGCTGTGGCCTATTGGTTAAATCGTATTAATTGTGTTTCTAACAATGCTATCGAGAGCCGTACCTTTTGTTTATTCAGGTTTTATACGAGTTTTAGGACTTTGCATGTAACGCTCCGACTAAGGTGGACACGGGGCAAGTACTTGCTATTTTAGCTATACTTGTTATCTCACTTGTCCGTCTAAGAGCATGGCCGCGAAGTAATTCTATTTTGAAATTTCTAAAACTCTATATTTAAAGTTTAAATACGTTATTCTCTAAAACCAAAACTTCAAACTCAACTTAAAAACTATTTGTATTTTATAATATAGTTTTTATATTTGTCATAACTAATTTGAATTCATAAAACTTAGTAAATAATTAGCACATATATAAACATATTACAACAATATTAATTAAAAAAATATTATATTAAAATATAAAATTTTAAACAAAATAACTTAGTTAATATTAAACTTCAAGCAAAATACCATATTATTCCATAAAGTAATTTTCGTAATGCATATATGATCTACTAGTGCATTTCGAAGTAAAAATGGCTCTCCTTATTTTTAATTTGTAGATTAGAGATAAAAAATTGTTAAAATCGGATGATATTAATACTTGCAAATACATTAGATCATAACAAAAAAATAAAAGAGAAACATAAAATATTGCTAAAAACTAACTTTTATCGATGATATTACTACTCGTGAGTATATTCATACGAACAAGAAAGAATTGTACGAAAAGACATCATCAACAACAACAACCATCTTCAGTTATACAAAAAATAATTGGAAAATATTTAGAAAATTTGAAGGTTCCGGATCAAGCTTACCTGACTATTAGTGTTGTTGTAATATTTAAATTTGTGTAATAGTTATGTCTTCATGTAATTTTTTTTAAAAAAAATTTGTTAAGTTTTTTTTTTATATTTTTGTTATCTAAATCTAGTTTTATATTTTAAATCTTATTTTAAAGTTTTATTTAATTTTATGTGTAAACTTAAATTTTGTAAACAAAACTTAAAATATTTATGAGATATAATTTTTATAAGGATTAAAACAATAAAAAAGAAAATATTTGTGAATTATAAATGTGATGTGTAATTGTAGTGACTAAAATACAAATAAAACTATGAAACTTCAAATTTGAAGTTTTGAAGTTCCTTTTTCGAAAGCAACAAACTTCATATTTGAAATTATAAAGTGTCTTTTCAAGATGCTCTAAGACCAGCCGCAACGCTGATCCTTAATGGATCCTTAGCGCCTAATCCGATGGTTATCGGAATAAAGAAATATTATTTAACCGAAATAATCCAAGGATCAATCCGTAAATAAGGATTTAACGGAGTTGATCCTTAGAGACGTGGCACGTTTTGGTTCGCCCGTCGGCTTTGTCATTCGTACGTATCAAAAAAAAATTATTCATTTTCGACCAAAGGCGAGGAAAAAAGAAACGTCTCGAGTGAAGGCGATATCAAAGGCGATTCGATCCATCCCGAGAAGAAGGTAAATCGTAGGGTGATTTTGTAGATTTATGCGTCGAGATTTTGTTTTCTTTGTTGTTTTCTCCTCAAATTAGGGTTAGGTTGTGAAGATTCAATCGATTTGTCTTTTAAAATTAGGGTTTCAATCGATTTGGGGTTTTCACTCGATTTAGGGTTTTCAATCTATTTTGTTTTGAAACGATTTGCGGATATTCTCGTTCAATTACAATCTTCTTTGATGTTCTTATTTGTGTTAGCTTACGGTTTATATGTGATTCATGTTTGCTTACGGTTTGTTCAATCCGTGCTCGTTTCTAAAGATCTGTGGTTGTTGTTGTTTATATCATCTTCGTTACTAAAAATCTTGGTTTTCTTTCAGGTTTAACCAATCATGGGACAAGACTATTCGTACAGCCAGCCGTCTTCGTCAGATGAGTTCGACATGACGTACCTTCTTGAAGCAGAGGCTGCTCTTTACGCGGATGAAGGACAGAGTAGTTTCTCTGTTGGCGAGCCGGTTCGCAACCCACCTGAGGCTGATGATGGCATCCCAACGAGATGTTACTGTGGCAGTGAGGCTGCTATTGCAACATCTTACACGCGAAAAGATCCAGGGAGGTTGTACTACACGTGCGAGAATAGAGATGATGGGGGCTGCCACATATGGAAATGGTGGGATGTGGCAGTCACAGAGGAGGTGTTTGAGGTCCAGAGAGAACTCAGGCTGCTTAAGGAGCAAGGTTTCGAGTGTGATCAGAAGCTGCTTAAGCTACAGAAGACCGTCTGTGAGCTCAAGAAGAACAAAGAGTCTACAAATGGCTATGCATTGGAAGTTTGTGTAATGGTCTCCGTATTGGTTTTTCTAGGTTTGGCGCTTATGTTTGTCAATGGTACGTATCTCTCTTGGGTTTTTGTTTGTTCTTCATGATATTTTGTAAAACTTATGACAATTTGATCTAATGTTTATGCATGAAGAGCTTCAAAGATGTAAACGAGAGTGTCGAGAAGCTCGAGTCTCTCTTTAGGTACGATACCACAACTGCCTAGTCTCTTTTCTAATAACTATAAGCGTATAGTAGTGTATTTGTATTTGTATTTGTATACCTCATAAATTGGTTCTAGTTTAGTAGAAGCTAGTTGTTAGGTTTCTCTGCATTGGTGGTAATTGCTAGTTAAGTAGAACCTATTTAGTTTGGTTTCTATCTTCCTACCGCCATAGATTTGATTGTTTTAAATGGCTGTTACCGTGATTTGATTGGTGTTTAATGCAAGTAGTTAGCTTTCTACCTTCCTCACTGCTCGGTTTTAATTGGCTTTTAATGTTTGTTAGTTTAATCTCGCCTATTTAACTATCTGTGTTGCTATTAGAGTAACACAGAGCAATCTCTAAACATGGATAAGCAAACTAGTTATGTAAACCTCAGCTTTAGTCAATCTTAGACTACAGTGGACCTTGAATCACCCGAACCTTATTGGTTCGGTACCCAAGGTCCTGATGAGTCAGTTCTCGAGTCTCCTCTCAACTCTGCTGTCGACACTAGTGCTAAAGAGGGGAGGAAATGGTCCCCGAGGGAGGAAAAAATCCTTATTGGTGCTTGGCTTAACACCAGTAAGGATGCGCTGGTGAGCAATGACCAGAAAGCTGGTCGCTTCTGGAAGAGGATTGTCGACTACTGCAACAACTGCCCGCAACTGGTGGGAACAACACCTAGAGAGCTGAATCAATGCAAGCAGAGGTGGGAACAACACCTAGAGAGCTGAATCAGTGCAAACAGATCTAATTGAGCATATTTGGAACAAATTTGGTGATGAATATTAATAAGTCTTGTATCTTTTTATTGAATCATGAATAATAGATAAAAATTTTAATTTTACTTTAAAAAAAAAAATTATTTATTTATTCCTAAGGATTCCAAATCGAGTATCACCATTGCACACATATTTCTGATTATGATCCTTAAGAATTCAAAAAAAAAATATATTATTCTAATCCTAAGGACTCTTGAGACACTATCACCATTGCACATGCTCTAAGCATCGCAAATTTTGGCTTGTTACTAGACTTGTTTTAAGCAAGTACTTGATCTTTCAATTATCCGTCCAGAAATGTAATACTCGCACGATTATAAGAAAATGGCGGTTCGATACATTATAGAGTATTATGCATATATATACTCTATACTCGCACGATTATAAGAAAATGGTGGGATTTTCTTATATAAAATGCTAACATATGAATATATTTCATCTGACCATGCATGTGTAAGTTTGAAAAATTGTGGAACATTTACTAGTAAATTGTCCAAATTACTATCGGACAATATAGATATATGTTTTCGTATTAAAACGTTATGGAAAATTTACTAGTTTTTACACTTATTAATTAGTTGGTCTGTGTTTGCATACGTAAGATATCGTTAATGGAATCATCTCACTGTTGACATTAGTTGGTCTGTTTTCAGTTTTCAGACTAGTTTTTGGTTTTTGTTTTCTCAAAAACCATTTTTCCTCCGATTAAGTTTTAGTTTTTAGTTTTTATTTTTGTAAAAACCATTTTATTTGTCAATCAAGCTTTTCAACAAATAAATTCACAAAAATTTAGGGAAACTAGTTTTTTAAAAGTTTAACCAATTTATGAAGAAAACTAAAAACCAACTTTTGTTAGCTTTTATGAAAAAAACGAATTTTGATTTTTTTTGAAGAAACTACTACATTTTAATTAATTAATAATTAATAAATAATATTTTCATAAAGATGAATTATCATACAATTTTTGTACTTTAGATATCATTTGAATAGTAATATGAAATAATTTATTTGTGTTTCATATCTCTAAAATAAATTTATATATTTTATAAATAATATTAATTAATTTTTAAAATTAGTGATTAATTTCTATAAATAAAATAATTGAATATTTTTAATAATTATTAGTTACATTAAAAATAACTAAAAATTAGAAAAAAATAATATGTATAATTTATTCATACAATATATTGTATTAATCCTGAAAAATAAAAATAGCCATTCATCTTTAAGAAAATATAAATAATTTAAAAATATATAATTATTTTCAAAATTTTGAGTATTTTTATTTTTGTACAATTTATAATATTTATATAGGAAAACTTTTGCTATTCAAGTTTTTTTAAAAATAAAATAATTTATATAAGAAAAATTTCTTAGTAGTTTCAAACTTTTAAATAATTTTATTTTGTGTAATTTTATATATTTTTTATTTATATTTTCTAAAATATAATTTTTAATATAATAATTAAAATATGATGTTGTATTTTATTTTAAATAATAATATCAATATTTTGATATATTTTAATTGTAAATCTAAAATTCAAAACCGAAACTCATAAAAAAAATTCTGCGTGTTAGTAATCGCATATAAAATGCTAGCTTATGATAATATTCACCAATTATTAAGCTTTGATCTATTCATGGTATATATGCAATACATAACAAGTACATCTGCTCTTGATCACATAAAACTAGACCAATTAATGAATAAAGAAGCAATCTAATGAAAAATAAATTCATAATTTTTTTAGAAATGCCAAGCGACAAACCTAGCATTCATATTTACTACGCACATAGTAATAGATTTCCTTTTTGATGATTACGGTAAATTGTAGGTTGTTGATCACCAACAATCCTGAAATACAGGCACGAACTAGATAACTGAAAATATTCAAAACCGAAACTCATAAAAAAAATTCTGCGTGTTAGTAATCGCATATAAAATGCTAGCTTATGATAATATTCACCAATTATTAAGCTTTGATCTATTCATGGTATATATGCAATACATAACAAGTACATCTGCTCTTGATCACATAAAACTAGACCAATTAATGAATAAAGAAGCAATCTAATGAAAAATAAATTCATAATTTTTTTAGAAATGCCAAGCGACAAACCTAGCATTCATATTTACTACGCACATAGTAATAGATTTCCTTTTTGATGATTACGGTATATCATTAGCATCGACCCTCTTTTTGTTTAACGTTTATGATTTCATTTACACATATGTGATATGGTTATAAAATATATAAAAATATTTTCTGCGCGTGTTAGTAATCTCATATAAAATGCTAGCCTATGATAATATTCACCAAATATTAAGCTTTGATCTATTCATGGTATATATGCAATACATAACAAGTACATCTGCTATTGATCACATAAAACTAGACCAATTAATGAATAAAGAAGCAATCTAATGAAAAATAAATTCATAATTTTTTTAGATATGCCAAGCGACAAACCTAGCATTCATATTTAGTGCGCACATAGTAATAGATTTCCTTTTTGATGATTATGGTAAATTGTAGGTTGTTGATCACCAACAATCCTGAAATACAGGCACGAACTAGATAACTGAAAATATTCAAAACCGAAATTCGTAAAAAAAATTCCGCGTGTTAGTAATCGCATATAAAATGCTAGCCTATGATAATATTCCCCAAATATTAAGCTTTGATCTATTCATGGTATATATGCAATACATAACAAGTACATCTGCTCTTGATCACATAAAACTAGACCAATTAATGAATAAAGAAGCAATCTAATGAAAAATAAATTCATAATTTTTTTAGAAATGCCAAGCGACAAACCTAGCATTCATATTTACTACGCACATAGTAATAGATTTCCTTTTTGATGATTACGGTATATCATTAGCATCGACCCTCTTTTTGTTTAACGTTTATGATTTCATTTACACATATGTGATATGGTTATAAAATATATAAAAATATTTTCTGAATTATATTTAGAGTCCAATAAAGTATCAAATCTTGCATACCAAAGTTCGCCAACCAAAAATAGTAATTTCTTTAGAATCCAACTTTGACCTATTTTGTAATATCAAACATTACATTTACGCAGTTTATACATATAATCTTATACTCTCATGGCTTAATATAAGGAAGTTGGTATGTTTCAACTTTTAAAAGGAAGTCTAAGGAGACGAATACATGTAGCCGTTTTCTGGTCCGGTATTGGCTCATTTCCCACGCAAACGAGGAGGGGAGAGGCCAATAATATTTAAAGATCATCGCGTAGTTCTTAAACTATTCTTACGTTTTCTGCCAAATCCCCAATTCCTAATTAGTCTCAGCCAAACCACTACACTAGCCGCGTCAATGGGTGTTCCACTAAAATCTGCACAAAAACAGTATTAATAATAATAATGCTCTTAGTTTTTTTTAAGATACTGCTTGATGATATAAGTTATTACTCAAAAACAAAAAGTCTCTAATTCTAGAGACTTGAAATTGTTTGCTGACAAGTTATTATTGGGTCAAACTGGAATAGTTTCCATGTTGTGCTGAAATGAAAAGTAATTAGGTGCCAGTGCCACACCTACGGACTTTCAGCACGTAATATGGCTTATTATCCGTTGGATCCACTCTTTTCCCAAAATTGCAGTTTGATTAGATTTAAGTAGGATTAATTACAGCTGTCAAAGAAAACATTGGCTTACAACACCGCGTATATTAAATTACATCGCGTAACTGTATATTTATGGTTACAAAATATGACAAATGAGTCGACATTACTTGTCTCGTTCTTCAAAATATAGCCTTACACATAAAACAACAATTAATCTGTATTACATTTGTTTTATCCTCAATATAGAAAGTTATGGGTTTTCAAAATCACCTTTGTTCAACCCTGTCTGAACTCTGAAAAGATATGATAACCTACCTGTTTTTTTTTTGGGTTTCCAACTTAAGGAAAAGTAAATGACTTTTTCAAAATATTTTATAACACTATCATACTCTTAAAATATCTACGTGAGACATAAACCCACTGCAACTAACTTGTTAATAACTTGATATCTTTCTAATTGGTTTCAACAACACCAAGCTTATGAAAAATCCATTTTACCTGATAAAAAGCTGTAGAATCGATTAACGAATTTTCAGTTGTTTTTCATTAAGATTCTACAAAGTATCCCAAATATATAAAAATACCCAATCTAATTGACAACATAAAGTTTGAGAAATGTATTTTGTTAGAACCAAAATTCCCACAATCGAAATTTATAGTGGAAGTAAACATAATTATTTTTGATTCTCTACATAACCACCTAAACACAGAAAAAATGAAAAAGATAAAAAAAATGTGAAAACGCTTTTATTGATTTCAGATTAAATCTTATTAAAGGCTACCTACGTATTCTTTTCGAGGATCAAACCCAATGTAATTCAATTTATAAAGAGTTGAACAAGAGATCAAATTACTTTTGTGACGTTTGTGTAATATTCGGATGCAAACAATAAAAAACAGAGTATAGTGAAAATAAAACCTAGGAATTTTAAATGCAAAGAGTTTCGGTAGCGAAATTGTTGTGTTCTTTCTTCTCTGTCCCGACCTTGTTTATATACACCTTCAAAGTCGGGCGTTTTGTGATTTTTCCGTAGATTCATATCTCTCTTCTTTCCCTATTCCTCTGATATTTCCTTCTTGTCGAGATTTGAGTTTATCTCTTACAGAAATTTTCCATTATCATGTTTTCTTCTTTATTCATCATCAAATAAAGTAGATTGTCATTAAGATTGTGCTGCTTTACGTGCTTGATATCACTCAAATTACTCTAAGGAGTGACTTTTACTCTCTCAAATAAGAGGTTCAGTTGTAGTACTTAGGGATAGAATCCACAGAGACTCTAGGATTACACAATAGATTTGTAGTTTTCGAAGTAATGCTAAACTATTATGATTTAAGCAATAAATGACGCTAAGGTTTGGTGAACAAGGTAGTTGTTCACATGATTGGTTTAAGGTTTTAAACAATTAAAGATGAATAGCTACATTCAGGTGATTTCTCAGGTATGACAAGCATGCCTTCTATGAATTATTAGGAGTTTATAAATGTCAATTGTTCTTGAACTCAAACAAACCTAATCTATCAACTTCCGTTTGTTTAGATTATCTACTGTCTAGATCTCAGATATCAACTCTCGTTTGTTAATCATGAGAAATTGTAGATCGATGTTCTATTTGAATATCGATCGATACACCTTTCAAAACGTCGATCGATATAATTGTCGTTACGTCGATTGATGTTTATTCTAGCAGGCTTTACGAGTGGGTTTGATAGGTTCTCTAATCTCCTAGACCAACTCCCGTGTGTATTTAGTTAAATAGATCACACCACTACAAGAAAACAGCGGTATTCTGACGGACATTCCGATGGAAAATGAAATCCTCGGAATTTCCTCGGAATATACCGACGGAATTCCGAGGAAATATCAATCCGTCGGAATATTCTTATGAAATACCGAAGAAAAATGTATTCCTCGGAAAAAACCGATGAATTCCGAGGATATATTATAGCCGTTGGGGGATTTTAAAAATTCCAAGAAAATTCCGACGAACTAGCCGTTGGCGTCGGAATTCCGTCGGAATTTCCTCGGTCTGTCGGCAGGATTTCAACTATAAATACAAGCACTCGTCTTCCTCTTCATTCACTCCATATCTTCATCCTCCCTCTTACTCTATTTACACACGAATTTGATTCATAAAAAACATGTCTTCTTCAAATTATTTTCGTTCTTGGATCGATCGACCTCATTTGGATCCGAACACGAGATTGCTTACGGAAGAATACCAACGATGTATAACCGAATTCATGGGGTTAGTTCACGACAACCGGAAGCAAAAACAGGTATGTTAAGATGTC
>NW_013617620.1:21827-33553 GCF_000695525.1 Brassica oleracea var. oleracea | reverse complement strand
CTGAGGGAGCAGAGGAGTGGCCAAAATGATGATGATGTGATGAAAGCTGCTGATCCTAACGACTACAAGTTCAGCATGGATCACTGCTGGAGGGAGCTGAGGCATGACCAGAAATGGTGCTCCACCTATGGGCCTAAAGAATGTGGAAAGGAAAAGCGCAAAGGAGACGTGGAGGCTGATGGAGGAGATGAAGCAGAGGGCAGACCTATTGGGGTCAAGGCTGCTAAAGCTGCATCTAAGAACAAGAAGAGCGGTGAAGAAGAGTCTTTGGCAAAGATACACGCAATCATAGAAATCAAAGAAAAGCTGTCTAAACAGAAGATCCTTGAACGTCTTCTTGGCAAAAAAGAGCCACTCACTTGGTGATGAATATTAATAATTGTTGTATCTTTATTTTTAATTATTGTGATTTTAAATTTATTCATGCTATATTATTGAAACATTTGGTAATTCACTTTTTTTTTTAAAAAAAAATTTTATTCTAAGGACTTCTTATTAGGACTCACCATTGTAAACACTTATTTTGTTCGGATCCTTAACTATTTAACAAAAAAAAAAAATATTTTTAAATTCCTAAGGGTTCCACAATGGGTGCCACCATTGTGGATGCTCTAAGAACGTGATTATTGGGGGTCCTTACTCTTATATTAAGGACCCAAGAGCAAGGACCCTAATAATCATGCCCTAAGGAGAAGGAGTTTGTCCCTTTACAGGTACCTATCTTCCACCCATGATCTTTAAGGTCCTCTGTAACTGTTTTTGATTTAGGATAGGAGACTTTATGAGTCATTAGAACATATTCTGGATTAGGCTTTCCTGTTCCCACTTTGATTTTGTAATTATTAGATGTCTTGTGAAACACTCCGAAACAGAAATATTAAAAAATATGTTAAAAATTTTCAAGTAAAAATCAAGTCAATTTGTAACGAAAAACACTTTATTAATGAAATTGGAGACCACATACTAAAATCATGCAAAATCATTGAGATTATCTCCAATCCTAGACTGACCCCACCAAAACAATTTCGTAAATTGTGACAATTATTTTATAGACTGACACCCACCAACAATTTATTAACTGTGACAATTATTTTATAGACTAAACACCACGGTATGGAGTGAAACCATTGAGATTATCTCCAATCCTAGATGGACGCCCCCATGCAAGACTTTTCTGATCCGGTATGCGTTCTAAGCAACAGTACACTCTATATGGAGGAAGCCCAATTCACGTCGTCACAGAGAGCAACCACGAGATGTTAGTTGCTTGATAAGTTTCGTGGATAAAACAGTTCGGCTCAGGCTACTATCAGTTCAAGGGATGGGTTATATACATTGAAGAAGGAGGGACTCATTACTTGGTTTGGGACGCGACAAGACCCAGCTCAAACTTAAAAGAACCCGGCAATTCTTCAATTGCTTACTTAGATTAAATTCTTTGATTCTTTAAACAGTTTAAGAAACAGATGCATAATGTACTAAAATTTTTGACTGAATAAATTTAACATTTATTCAAAAATAATAATAAGTTGAGTGGTATTCTATATCTAGGTTTTCTCAATTGTTATAATTTTAACATATGGTATATTTTTTTCCAAAATCAACATGTATGAATCCAGTATCGTACTTTTATTATTACATGTATTTCATTTACAAAACAAAATAGTTTTTTTTTTATAAGAATGTTAATATCATTAACTAGTAATAAAAGAGATTACAAGTGGTGAAACTCGAGATCCAAAAGGCTTCAAGAAGCTAAATTAGTTGTACAAGCCACAAAAAAAAATTAAACTTGTATAACATAATAGGACTAATCTAGTAAACTAGATTAATGTTGAGGCCCGAGATTAATGATGTTTTGCTTTGCACTAAACACTTGAAGAGTTGAAATGGCAGAACCACCTTAAACTAACCTGCAAAAGGAATCAATAGGACTCAAAGAAGTCTGATAACCAGAGAGCCCCTTGGGTGGGAGAGGCTGCAATCGCATAGGCCGGAAGAGGTGACCAAGCATCTCAAACTTCTAAATTTGATGTATAACATATATGAGATATAAAATAATTGTCACATTTTACGAATTTTATTCATCTTTAAGCATAGTGTTCGTGGAATTTGAATCCTAATTAGAATCTCGTACGCATAGGAATTTATGAGCTAATTTACGTTTGATCCTTGGAAATGATTCTATGTGCTTGGTCGTTGGCCAACCTTCTCGTGAAGCCAACGACCAAATTACCCAATATATTATGAAAGGTTGAACCATTTTAAGCAATCTTCGGTGAAGCCAACGACCAAGCACATAGCATCATTTCCAAGGATCAATTCTAGCGAGTCTCATGAGTCTTTGGCTGATCTAAACTGATCATGTTGATCTAATCCTTGCATCATCTTGTTTTTTATTTCTTTTTTGCCAAGGTGATGCAGTTTATAGATTTGCTTTTGTAAATCAAACAAATTCATTATATGATATTTACATGTTTTAACAAAAACAAAAATTCTAGCGAGTCTCCAAAACACAAAATTTGATCTAATTTCATCTCCAATAAAACTTCAAAAATTATATTTTCACACAAAATTTGGTGGTTTGTTACACTAAATTCATCACACCAAATATTAAACTAATGTATTTTATTATTTCTCATTTAATTTTATTAGTATTATTAATTAATTTAAAATTATAGTTAAGATAAATATATCATACTAATTTTATTTTATGATATATCAACGCGGCGTGTCTTTGAAGGGTCATACTTATTTTTTGGCTGAAGAGAGGTGGACGATAGGTAGAAGAAATAAAACTGAGGAGATAATCTCTTTTGATTTTACAACAGAAAGATTTGGAAAGCGGTTGCCTCTTCCGTTTAAAACTCATGATGTAGGCAACTTTGTGTCTCTATCTTGTGTCAGAGAAGAGCAGCTTGCGGTATTACATCAAAGCAGCGTGATTGATCACACATTGGAGATTTGGGTCTCAAGTAATATTGATCTGGGTGCAGTTTCGTGGAGCAAGTTCTTGAGAACCACCTCTTTCTGTCGGGTTGATTTTCAAGCTGGTAGTTTCTTCATTGACGAGGAGAAGAAAGTTGCTGTGGTTATCGATCTAGATGATGGTGGACAAGCACGGACTGAGACTCGTTACAACCAAAGAGCTAACATAATTGGAGAAGATGAATACTTCAAATCTGTGAATGTGGGAGAGGCTCTGAATCATGGAAAACGCAACAAATTTGGATTTGTGCTCCCGGTATTCAGTTGCCCACTTGTGTGCCCTTATGTTCCAAGCTCAGCGCAACTGCAAATGCAATATGGTAAATGTATAGAAGGCGATGATTAATCAGTTCCATTTTCAACAATTGTTAGGTTGTCGTTTATTATTTATCACCTGACTATGTTTTAGCCAAAATTGTATGTATGTTGAGTGGTATTTGATTTCTAGGTTTTCTCAACTGTGATAATTTTAACCAGGCCTGGGCGCGTTCGGTTTTCCGGTTCGGTTCTTTCAGTTTTCGGTTATAAAAATATAGGAACCCGTTCGGTTATCTATGAAATTCGGTTCGAGTCCGGTTCGGTTCTTTTCGGTTTCGGATCAGTTCAGATAATAATTATAAGAACCGACTAATATCCGATAAACTTGTGGTTCCAATTCAGCTACGGTTCGGTTCCAGTTTTTTTGGTTAATTTTGGATAATTCGGGTAAAAAACAACTTGTACTAGTCTGATATCGTACTTGTATTATGTATTTCATTTACAAAAAAATATAGTAGAGATGATATGATGTTAATAATATATATTCTAATAATTGTTGACTACTAATTTTGCATGTTCAACCATAATAATTTCATGTCATAAGCCCTATATATTAATATGAATATCTATTAAATGTGATTTTTACTCATATGTTTTTTTTTTAGCTTTTTTTATTATAACAAAAATTTAAACTATAGATCATAAAAATTTCAATGTGAGACTTTTAACAGTTTTCATAATTTATAATAGTTTTTAAAACTTTAAATTATAACATATGCGAAAAAATTTAAATTTTTATTATGTGGTTAATATAATTGTGTAATTTATTTAATAATATAACATTAAAAATAATGAAAGCTATGTAAATTGTTATCAAATCTTTATTATTAAAATCATTAATTGTCAAATATATTTTATTCATTTTTGCTAGTTCTTTAGCTTTAATTTAAGAAAAGAAAAAAAAATAATAATTGTAGACTGTTAATTAATTTCATATTTATTTTAATGAGAAGTATATAATATAGGGGAAATTACACGTTTACCACTTTCATGCTATTACTTTTCATTTTTACCACCACTTAGGGATATTTTCAAAAATATATTCTTCAATAAGTCGCAAAAGACTCTTATGCCCTTATTCTTTATATATATAATAAATAAATATTTAAATAAATAAAAACCTAAAAAAGTAAAAAATAATTTTTTTAATATTTTTTCGAATTATACTATTTCGAAATTAAAACCCTAAACCCAAAAACTCAACTCTAAACCCTAAACCATCAATCCTAAACCCTTTTATTTGAAATACGAACCCTAAACCCTAAACCATCAATCCTAAACCTTTTTTTTTTTGAAATACGAACCCTGAACCCTGAAACATCAACACTAAACCCTAAACCCCAAAAAGTAAACTCTAAACCCTAAATCCTAAACCCTAAAACATCAACTCTAAATCCTAAACCCTAAACCTTCAACTCTAAACTCTAAACTCTAAACCCTAAATCCTAAATCCTAAATCCTGAACCCTAAAACCCTAGAGTTGATGTTTTAGGGTTTTGATTTGAAGGTTTAGGGTTTTAGGGTTTAGGGTTTACATTTAGGGTTTAGAGTTGATGTTTTAGGG
Organism: Brassica oleracea var. oleracea; assembly: GCF_000695525.1. NCBI lineage: Eukaryota > Viridiplantae > Streptophyta > Magnoliopsida > Brassicales > Brassicaceae > Brassica > Brassica oleracea. The sequence goes on along the minus strand of NW_013617620.1, from coordinate 28,683 downwards.
TTTAGATTTGAAGGTTTAGGGTTTTAGGGTTCGAATTTCAGAAAAATATAGGGTTTAGGGTTTAAGGTTTACGTTTAGGGTTTAGAGTTGATGTTTTAGGGTTTCGATTTGAAGGTTTAGAGTTTAGGGTTTAGAGTTGATGTTTCGGAGTTTAGGATTTAGAGTTGATGTTTCATGGTTTAGGGTTTAGAGTTGATGATTTAGAGTTTAAAGTTGATGTTTTAAGTTCAGATTTATGGTTTGGGATTTACGTTTAGGGTATAAAGTTGATGTTTTAGGGTTTAGATTTGAAGGTTTAGGGTTTACGGTTTAGAATTGATGTTTCGAGGTTTAGGGTTTAGAGTTGATGTTTCGTGATTTAGGATTTAGAGTTGATGATTTCGGATTTAGAGTTGATGTTTTAAATTTAGATTAGTTAACCATATGTTTTTTTTTTTGTCAAAGTAAATCAAAAGGTTATAAATGTCTTTTATCCTTTATTAAAGATGAGGATAAAAGTGGTTAGTGTAAACATGAATAGTGGTACTTTGAAAATAGTATTTTTGGCAATTTCCCTACAATATATGTTCAGTGGACCAATATATTTCTCTAAAAAATATTGTAATGATTATACATGTTATAGCCAAAATGTTGTAACACTTATTTTTTAATATATTTCTGTAGAATAATGCAGGGGGCGGGGTTGGTTCACCTATGCCACGCCCTGATTCTCTTTCCTCCTTCGGGTATCTCAGTAGGTGATATAATACAACAATTAAGCTAAAATCTTGACATCTTCCAGTATCTTGTTATGTCTCCATCAAAGTACAATTCCTATGAGGATAGTGTTGTAAAGAGATAAAAAAAAAAGGGGCAAAAAAATTTAAGAGAACTTTTGTAGGAAGACGGTAAAGAAGTTTTTATCAAAAATATAGTCTCCAAATGGTAGCATCTAAACTGTAAGTTAGCATATAATTTGACATGTTAGGTTTAGCCTTAGTGAAGTTTCCATTAGTTAACATAGTACTACAAAGCAAGTTAGCATCTAAGTGATAAGTTACATTACAAATTAAGTTTGTCAGTTAACAAAGAACTAGATTTTGATCCGCGCACCCGTGCGTGTTTTTACTTTAATTTTTATAAATCAAATATGATTAATTATATTTTTCAAATGTATTTATAAAATGGTAATATCCATTTGTGTTTGGTTTGGGTCTATTCAGATTTTGGGTTTAAACTGCTACTGTGCTTATTTGGTCTATCAGCGACTCGGCTAGCTACTGACCTAATTGGTAGCTTTGAGTTTGAAGAATTCACCCTTATTCATGTATTTATAAATTTCAGTCAAGTTCGGTTCAGATCTTTTCGGGTTAGATTCAGATTTAGATAACCCATTTAAATTATATTTAAACATTTAAATTTAGATATACTTGAATTTCTCAAAATATTAAAATATAATTAGTATATAACATATATATTTGAATAACATATCAAAATATCTAAATTCAACATAAAAATTGGTTTAACTTGAATGTTTAGATGGAGAATCAATATATATTTTAATTATTTTTGTGATTTGAGTATTTCTCCGTTTGACAAAAAAAAAGTATTATTTTCCTATTTAAAATATTTATTTTTGACTATTTGTATATATTTTTAATTATTTTGGACAATTTCAAAATATATTATATATTTTGGATATTAATTCTAAAAATAATTAAAATATTTAAGTAAAACTCCCGTAGAATATTAATTATATTATTATAATTAAGTAAAAGATGTATTCATACTCACAGAAATTATTTTTATGAGTTTAAAAAGTAAAAAAAAAAATATTCTTAGTAATTTTTATGTAAGTTATTTGCTATTAGTAATTTTTATTATGTTAATTTGTAAAATCCTTAAATCTACCTATTAACTTAGAAAATTGGACTTCTTAATGGATATTGAAAAATACAGAAACATATTCTAGACAAAAGAGTTATAGTACATTTTAACCCAACATACATTATTAACAATGGACCGTGTATTACCCGTGACCCCTGTTCGAAACTACGCCAGGCGCTGGTCGGACGGTAAGTCCGGGCCTAGCGAGTTTTCAAAAAATCGGAAATTAAACAGAGTATACGCGGGACCTAGTTTTAAGTATTTTTTATTCTATTTAATATTTAAAATTAATATGTAATGTAAATATTCACTATAAGGTGATAATTTATGTATACTGAAATTTATATATGTAATTAAGTTTAACAAAATCTATTGTTAAATATATATAGGGTATATATATACACACGTACGATATTTTTAGATATATTATTTAGTGTAGTAATTAGAAATTGAGAGTCCAGTGGTTATCCATATGGAGTACAGGGTTCGAAGCGCGTCTAGGCATATCCAAATTTTTTTTCATTTATTAAGTAAGGGTAAAGTGGTAATTTCGAAATCGTCTTCCCCAATGGTTTCTCACGATTTCAGAAGCTGTAAACATGGCGGCCACTCAGTTTAAATCCATCAAAACTCTGTTTTAACACTCGTTTTCATGGTTTTTGCACTAATATAAAAGGTTTGAAGTATATTATTCGTTTTTGAAGCTTAAAATGCTAAAATCGATGTTTAATTTGTTATCTCCGATTTTGTAACCGATTTGTGCCAACTCTCCACAGCCACAGACCGCCGAACGCTTAACCGCCGCGTAATCGGTCACGGCGGCCGCATTTTAGAACAGAGCCTGTGACTTTTATTTGATATGTGACCTTTTCTTTAAAAAAAAATCAGTTTAGTCAAGCGAATAAAAAAAACTACAACTTTACCTTCTCCACTTTTCTTAACGACTGCATATACATAAAGAAAGAACAATTGATACAAATGGAACACATATCAGACGGAACTACAATGATCCCAATCCAACGAAAAAAGGGTATCAAAGGACGAACGTTTCATAGGAGCATCTAAAGGTATGTCCTCGTTCTTATTTCTGAACTCTTAAGTTTTGTTCAATCGATATATCCTTCACATGCATGTCAAAATCCACTTCATAATATAACTATACTTAAATCATATGAACCGTACAGAAAACAAAAATGAAGCTGAAGCGGCGGCGGGAGATAATATTGGTAAGGTATTCCCTAAATTCTATTTTTTATGGCCAGTTATAATTTTCTCAAGTGATTTTCACTAATTCATATATTTATTTAATCACGAGTCATTCTTTTTCTTGATTTGTACAGTTGCTGGGAATCCATTGATCTGTAGAAGCAGCCCACCTGAGTTTTGTTCTGGATATCACCTGTTCAAGTCCTCTTTCTGTTTCGTCGAGCTTCTCATCGGGTAAAACTCTCTTTCTTGCTTTGAATTTTTCTTACACAAATTTCTTTGAGATACTCATTGTAATAAATCATTTCATTCATCATTCTTGTTATTGTCTGTCACAATAGAAAAATAATTATAATTGTAAAATGATGAAAGATATTAGTCACAGTCAATACAAAACGTTACAATACACATATAACTCTTGTACTAATACAGTATTGAGTTGTCTTATAAATGAGGAACTATCTTGATTGTTCTTATGGAATTGATTTTAATGTCCTGTAGGAATAACAGGATACATCGTTGTTAGTATCAACTTACAGAAAATTAAATTGAAAACATGTACTTACTTGATGTCTTGAAGAATAATAGCATAGGTTTCATCCTTGGTTTGCATGAACAATGAATTGTTTTTAGCTCTCCCAAATTAATAACCTGGCCCATCAAGTCTGTAAAAAAAACATAGTGGTCGAAAATGTTTTTTTTTCAAATCATTATCGCAGATAATAATTTGAAAACGTACCAGTAAGGAAACATGAACAATATATTCAAAAGAATAGTGGTGATGTTTCCTACTCATAACTAAATCAGTTTTGCTTGGAATAGTGGTGATGTTTCCTACTATAGGTATGGTCTTATTTATAGGAGTAGATTCACCGATTTTGTATATAAAAATGGACAATATATTCAAATTAATAGAATCGTTTAGTTTAGGAAGTCCCTATATGTTTGGTGCTATAATATATGTTAAAAATCTCAAAGAATGGAAATCACAATTATATATGGTTTTAAGTTACTATAAAAACTGACGTAAAAAAAAAGTTACTATAAAAACTAACGTCAAAAAAAAGTTACTATAAATTATGGAAAACTCAAAAACCCAATTGATTTCCTTTTTTTTGTTATGTTGACGGCTTTGAAATAGGAAAAAAAATTGGAATGTTATTGAGTTTAGGAATAATCGAATTTATTAGTTTTAAAGATTAGCTATACGTGATTTGCAAGTTTTGAAATAGGATCTCTCGATTGTGTTAGTTGCTTGATATCATTTTATTTATGATGATTGCATGGAAGTAGGAAACGTTTTTGAAATATTATTGAGTTTAGGAAAATAATAAATTATCAGTTTTGATTTTGTGCACCGATAATATCTAATGATATTAACTATAATATCTTATTAGATTCTGATCCGCGCTTTCAATCGCGAGATTTAATCTTATTGACAATTTTGATAAATTTGCATGAATTTATATTCTTTTATTAAAAAAAATTATTTTACAGATGTTTAATTGTAATTTTTCTGTTTCAAATTGTATTTTCATATCCGACTTACCCGTGGTTGATCAGTTGATCTGGCTACCCGTATATAACCCATACATACCATATGTTCACATATATAATTTGTTGGTGTTATTAATTTCCAAAATTTATCTAAAGTTCTATATATATATATATATATATATGAGAATCAAATAGCATAATTTGTCTATTTGACATGTCCTCCATTATTTTTAAATATTTTTAATGTTTTAAAGATTAATATAATTTATAATGATAAAAATTATATTGAATGTTTTGATGAGGAATATATTTTTTCCTTAACAAATACTCAAAAAATGTTGTTGATATGTTAAGGTATAAGATGTTATGCACATTAATAAATTGTTTGTTAATATATGTGTTTACCTATGATGATATTTCTTAAATATTTATAATATCAAATTTATGTATTAAATTTCCATTTTAAAATATTTTAAAATTAATAATTTTTCACTAATTTTAAAAAACAAATTATAGATAGTGTTTAGTTTAGTGTTGTATCGACAACCCCAAACGGCAAAACAATAACATTCTAAAAAAACTATAAAATAAAAAAGTTGTAGTGGATACATTATAATAAAAATGATCAACTATTATTGCTTATTTTAATATGTTATAATAAAAATGATCAACTATTTTTGTTTAATTTATTTTGTATTTGATAACTATTTTGTATGTCTCATAGAGTAACCTACAAAACTTTTAACCGTAAAACGTTAAGCATAATTTCTAATAATACAATCAAATATTATAAATATTAGTTAACTTTTAGTATTTTACTTTTTGTTAAGTTTTTTGAATCCAAATAAATTTATATTGATTTATATTTATTAATTTTTTTTAAGTCAAGATAAGTATTATTTGATAAAAATCACAGGATTTCTTTTTATAATTGATACTTGCCATAATAATAGTAACTTGAATAGTTTTAGTAATCTTAGATACAATTCGAATAGATTTCATTGTTAAGATATACTCCATAATTATAGATCACATTTTGTTATGTATATATGGATTTATTTTTCTCTCGGAATATTTCCATAAGTAGATTGTGTTTTGTAAACAAAATTCAATGGCACAAATATTTAAAATAGGAAATATCAATAATAAAATTAAATGGGAGTGGCATGACATTGTAAATAACTTAAAAAATCAGTGGCAGAATCTTGTGAGAGATTCTGCTTTAATAGTATAGATTATGATTCTAACTAACCTAACTAAGTATTTAAATAAATCAAAATGTATATGCTGTTATAAAACATAAGATTGATCATAACAAAAAACCGAGTAAACACAACAATACATGAAATTAATAGTTTAGATGAGAAAAAGTTCATTGATAGCACAACAATGTATTACACGATTTTGATTTCATAAGCATGATATATATTGGATCGAATTATATGGTTAAATATTTATACAATGGGTTTTGATTATGCAGACCAAGATAAAGCAAGACATGCTGGCGAGAATGACGTTATATAGATGGGTCTATAGGTGTTAATTTTGGTTCATTCGGATGAGGTACAATTTAATTAAGGTTAACTGCCGATAATATATTTAGGTGGTTTAGGAATATTATGAAACTGCAGTTTATTAAGTTTATTAAGCCAATGGCATAGTTGGTAATTATTGAGGAAAACTTAGGGTTATTTTATTTTTGTAATTTAGTTTTAATAGATTAAGATAATGCCATTAGTGGCTAAATTGTTGGCAACATTGTTAATTTCTGATTCTGAAGGCTACCACCGAGGATGTCCATATGGTTAGGGTCGAGTGCATCAAATATTCAACATCGACTGGATCATCAATGTTGTCTCTTTGCTTTTTCTCTTTGGCTTATTTTTCTTTTGTGATTATCTGCTAAATTATATATATTAAACGCATTTTTGCTTCTTTTTTTTGGGATATCTTCTATACATGTGATCAACTTACAAAAACATTGTCGATAAAACATATCTTAGAAATTAATATAACACTGATGAATCACTAGGAATTTTAACCAAAAATCATTTTATCAGATAGTATATCCGTTACACATTGTTCATACATATGTTTAATGAAAATTACAAACGAAAGGACTATAGAAACCGCAAAATACACTTACTTATTATTGTCGTCCTTTACTGGTACGTATAGACATTCATCTATTATCTATATTATTAAAAGAGAATTACCCATTAAAAAATATCCCTAAGTTTTCTAACTTATTTCCTCTTTCATGCCCCTGAGAATTAAATTAAACTAT
>NW_013617620.1:14775-21662 GCF_000695525.1 Brassica oleracea var. oleracea | reverse complement strand
TCATTAAATGAACCTAAAAATACATCATATTTAACGTAGTTTATTACAGACGGGTACGGCCCAATAATGAACTTGAATTTTATTTTTACGAAAGCGTGACTCACTTGACGTATATAATATTTAAAATATATTAACTACAATATAACAAATGCATATAACCTACCTATACTTTAGTTTGAAATGATCATGCTCAAGTTTTATATAGTCAACTTACATCATGCACCGATTGATGTACAATATTCAAACCACCTATTGATTTTCTAAGCTTTATAAAAAACAAATCAATAAATACAAACTAAAAATCCAATATCTTCTATTAATCAAACATAATATCTTTAATGTCGTATCTTTAATTTACTTATTACATATAGAAACTGTAACCATAATTACACTAATTATAAGAATAGATTTGATTCCAACCAATTGATCTATTACTTTGGTAATTGATTTGCTTGTAGAAGAGGAAATAATAAATTTAAAATTTGTAAGAATATAAAGATATAGATATTCCAACCAATTGCTTATATTTGCGTATGATTTTCGCATAAAAAGCTTCAAATTGAACATTGAAAAAGGTAGAGATTTTTCATTTTTTACCGACACAGAACTTAAACAAAACAAAGAGTTAAAGACAATTTTTTTTGTTACACTTCCCGGAAAAAACAGTTACAACATGGGCTTTCATAATATGGCTTTTTAACATATCATTTAATAATTATCTTGACACAAAACAAATACTATAAATAATTTATTATTAATAAAATTATGAAATTATTTACAATTTGATGACTAATTCATCGCCTTTTTTTATATGTTAAATTTTTCATAGAAGTTTAAAAATCATTGTATTTTCTTTAAACATGTATAACTAATTTATAATCTTTTATGCCATACTAAGTCATAATATAATATTTCTTCATATTTTACATGAATAACCATTGTTTTTATATATCGTCTACAATTCTCTAATTACGTCTATTTGTTCAATTTTTTATATGATATCGAATATTCTTCATAAATAGATGGTTTAAGACGCCAAAAAAATTATTTACTTGGTGAATATAATACATCAAATATTACAAATACATCATTTAGTTAAATAAATAACCAAAAACCGAAAATGCATACTCCGCTGGCGCGCGGGTCAGGGTCTAGTATAATGTTAAACTATATCATTATATATCTCAGCTAACACCAGGGCCGGCTCAATGGTGTCATGGGCCCTTGGGCAAAAAAAAAATTTAATTTCAAAAGTATTATTTTTCTTTAAAAAATATGATAGATATAAGTTTTTTTTTCAAAATATCAGAATCATTTAAAAAAAATAAATATATCGAAATAAAAAAATACTTTCATATAAAAAAAATGTGGGCCTCTTTTCTTATTTTTAATATAAAAATACATATATTTTTTTAAAAAATCGGATCCTTAGCTATTAAGAAATAGGAGGAAAACAAATTGAACCCGGGACAGTCGCACTGCTCGCCTCCTATATAGGCCCTGGCTAACATTATAAATACCAAACAATATCTCCCAATACGATATCGAGTTACAATGCTGGTACCACCAATGACACCAACCATTTCATCATCTCATTCTCATTAATCAGTCTTTCCCTTCCCCTTCACCACATTGATTGCACATTCCACTAGCCACTTCCTAAACGAACAAATCTAATAAGTATTCATCAAATAAGAAGTATTATTAGGGCAACAAATGTATAGTAGTAAGTAGTAACCGATAAGTAAAAAAGTAGCAGCTAACTATTTTAATCTGTTATTATAACTGTTATCTAACGAAACAATATTACACTGAAGCAACGGGGGTGGTGATGATATCTTGTGTTTTTTTGTTGAATTAACCATCCATTTAGTATGCATATTGATCATTTATATTAGGATTTAGGCATCATTAGGTTGTATTTTCATGCACATGTTTCAATTAGGAGTTGGAGTATCCTTTTGGAGTTTTTGGAGGTGTTTAGAACCATCTTGGTTCAAAAGAAGTGAAGAATGAGCTTTGGGAAAATTAAATGGCAAAGACCAAAGAATGTGCTCGGCCGTAGGTTGATTCTGCGAACCAACCCCGTCCGTGGATTCGGGCCAGAGAGGTCGAGTTTGGAGTGAGCGATCCGCGGACGATGGCCGCGGATGAAAGCAGTCCGCGGAAACGAGGCAGAGAGGTCGAGTTTGGGATGGAGATTCCACGGACCACATCCGCGGATCGAACCCATCCACGGTCGAAACCGAGACCAACTTACCCATTTGTTTTGGGTCAAACTCGGGTTTGTCGGGTTTGAGTTTTTAAGCTACTATAAATAGTTTTACACATAAAACATGGATCTTATCTCATTTTCTCTCAAGACTTTGTCTACTTTTGTAAAAGCTTGAATTTTCTAATAATCTAAGGAAGTAGTTCATCTTATATTGTGTTTCTCTTGCTCATTAACATGATTAGCCTTGATCCTTATATGAGTTTAAGGTTTCTCATGGAGATTAGTGAGTAGTGACCTTGTGATTCATGGATTAGATAGATTAGGGTGATTATGTGAATAGTTAGGATGTTCTTGCTTGATTAACATTGTTCTATGCTTATTAAGTGTTCTTAATGGTAGAATAGACTTGATAACTCTCATCTGGACCTTAAGCTATTTTACGTCCGGAAGGTGTTTGTTAAAATGTTTGAATGAACTTAGTATTGCTCTAGATTGAATAACCAAAGGGATTTTATGTTAGGATTTTTAGATGGTTAGTAGACTTGAACACAATGTATGCTTGAATTTGTTAGGCCAACGGGAGTTGATGTATAATGCATGATTATCATAGGAATTATCGCCACGGAAGTGGATTAATCTATTTTAATGTGATCTAAATCTATAGACTTGTTGATTTTTTTTTTTGAACATCCAAGATTGAACCTTGATCACCTTATATCAATTATCATTGCCCATGGATTCATCCTTAGCATTTGATTGAATTCTTACGCTTATTTCTTGATTGCATTTGAGATCACTTTGTTTATATTTCTAGGACCTTAACTTGTTACAAATTATCAATCTTCTTATTTGCTTAGATTAAGGAAGCTTGTGTATTCTTGGTTTTATAAGTCTCTAGTTCTCTGTGGATTCAATCCTAAAATGCTTCAATGACATACCATTTGATTGTGGTATTGTTGGCACTTTAGGTTAATTGGTGTGTGTAAACACTATAATCAATTTGGTGTTGTTGCCGGGGATTCTTAGATAAATTGTATGCATAAACTGTTCATTTTCTTAGATAATTTTTTCATAGTATTCAAGCTGGTTGTTCTTGAGTGGTTGTCACCTTGAAAAGATTCATTTGAAAACTCCTCTTTCTTCACATTAGACCATTTTCACTCACTAAACCAAATGATTGAGATCAAATATCCATTTGCAAGAATTCACCTTGTATGCTTGGTTAATTGAATGTAAGAGTTGGTATAATCAGTGATGAAGACAAAGAAGGTTGCGGTTCTCTGTGCTGTTGCGCACGAGCTAGAAGAGTGTGTCGGTGACAAAACTCATGAGGAAATCAGAGTGTCTGCATGAAATTAAGAGACGGCGTAGTGAAACTGGATATGTTGCCATTGTTAACAATAATCCAAAAAGTGTTTTTCGGATTCAATCTCTGAAAACTTACCAAAAAATCTGTGATAATTACCAAAAAATCTGTGATAATTGATTTCTTCTTTGGCCTTTGATTCTTCTCCTTCGTCTTTAACCGGTTCGCCGGCCGCGGGTTCTTCAACGGAAGCGAAAATGTGTTCAGGCAACTGCACTTCTTTCATATCGCTGAGCGATAAATTTCCTACACATTTGTAAAGAAGAAATGAGAAATCCTAAGAAATGAAAAGTTGAAGAGAAAGCAAAATTAAATGTTTTATGAAGAAAAATACATGAAAGGGTGTGACTTTCTACGAAACTATTAAGCTTTGTAATTGATGCCTTTCATTTGCCATTTCGTCTTTTATGACAATAGTGTAGTATAGTGCATGGTGTGTAATAGGGTTTCTCCTATCCTAGTTTCTGACACATAATCTAATAGTACACACTGGTCTGGTGTCAGGTCTATAGGGGTTTTTGGTATTAAATTTTTTTGTGTATATACTACCTAATTTCTCAGGAAACAATGCAAGTTTTTGAGGAAATTAATATCGGCTGAAATGATGAATCTGTTTTGGCACATTTTGCCATTGATATGGAAAAAAATATACACACAGAAATGAGAAGTTCACACTGGAAATATATATCACTAAATATTCGACAAAATTGCTAAGAATTTACCTAATTAGAAAATGTTGTTCATCAAGTCAAAGAGTTGGTAGTGTGGTCGATAAGGTAATATGAGAGAGAGACGAAATGAGTTAGTGAGATAGAATATATATATATATATATATATATATATATATATATATATAAAGAAAAACGAAATGAGTGAGATATGAGGGCGATAGAGAGAGATAAACCAAATGAGTGAGTGACCTACTAAATTTTTAAATAATTTTTATTTAATATTTGTTTAATTAATTTCGTAATTAAATAATATAATGCTTTCATTTAAATAAATTATCATCTACCACTAAAACGGGTTCAAATTTGTTAATCATGTCAGATTTGTTTTATACAAATGAAGTTATTAACATATGTTAAAAATTTATTTCTACAGCTATATATTTTCAAAAATCATATGTTGAAGAATATTTTTTATTTGATGATTTCAAATTATGAAAACTCGAAAACGTAATAAAAAAGGTAAAATGTATAAAACAAACCCCTATATTAATAAAGTAATAAGAAACTTAAACAATAAAATTAAAAAGTTATAAAATACTAAACACTAAAATATAAATTGTATATTTAAATTTATATAATAATATTAAAATTAAATATTTATAAAATGAAAATATACCCGCACTATGTGCGGGATAAACTCTAGTATATTATTAAAAGAGAAGTACCCATTAAAAAATACCCCTAAGTTTCCAAACTTATTTACACTTCCATGCCACTGAGAATTAAATTAAACTACCTATTTTAATGTTTGTCTTTTCCATTTAAATTAATGAGTTTTTCTTAATCAAATTTAAAATTAATGTCATTAAATAAATCTACCTATTTTAATGCTTGTCTTTTCCAGTTAAATTAATGAGTTTTCCTTTATCAAATTTAAACTTAATATCATTAAATGAAACTAAAAATACATCATATTTAACGTAGCTTATTACGTACGAGTACGGCCCAATAATGAACTTGAATTTTATTTTTACGAAAACGTGAATCACTTGACTTATGTAATATTTAAAATATATTAATTACAATATAACAAATGCATATAACCTACCTATACTTTAGTTTGAAATGATCATATTCAAGTTTTATATAGTCAACTTACATCATGCATCGATCGATGTAGAATATTCAAACCACCTATAGTTTTCGTTTTCTTTATAGGATGTATCAACCAACCAATTATACCATTGATTTTCTAAGCTTTATAAAAAACAAATCAATAAATACAAAATCAAAATCTAATATCTTCTATTAATCAAAACAGAATATCTTCAATGTTGTATCTTTAATGTACCTATTAAATATAGAAACTGTAGCCATAATTACACTAATTATAAGAATATATTTGATTCCAACCAATTGATCTATTACTTCGGTAATTGATTTTCTTGCAGAAGAGGAAACAATAAATTTAAAATTTAAAAGAATATAAAGATATAGAGATTCCAACCAATTGCCTATATTTGCGTATGATTTCCGTATAATAAGCTTCAAATTGAACATTGAAAAAGATAGAGAGTTTTTTTTAATCTTTTACCGACACAAACTTAAACAAAACGAAGAGTTAAATGTAATTTTTTTTTGTTACACTTCCCGGAAAAAAATTGTTACAACATGGACTTTCATAATATGGTCTTTTAACTTATTAATGTTAATAATTATCTTGACGAAAAACAAAGACTAGAAATAATTTATTATTAATAAAATTATGAAATTATTTACAATTTGATTACTAATTCATCGCCCTTTTTTATATGTTAAATTTTTCATAGAAGTTTAAAAATGTTTTTATTTTCTTTAAACATGTATAACTAATTTATAATCTTTTATGCCATACTAAGTCATAATATAATAATTCTTCATTTTTTACATTAATAACCATTGTTTTTATATATCATCTACAATTCTCTAAGTACGTCTATTTGTTCCATTTTTTATATGATATCGAATATTCATCGTAAATAGATGGTTTAAGATGCCAAAAAAATTATTTACTTGGTGAATATAATACATCAAATATTACAAATACATTATTTAGTTAAATAAATAACCAAAAATCGAAAATTCAAATCCGCGCTGGCGCGCGGGTCAAGGTCTAGACCAAATATTACAAATACTATATGATCTTCTGGTCCACAGCTTGTCTCACTTTGTGGCAGTCTATCTCTATATGTTTGTTCATTTCATGGAAGACTGAGTTGCTAGCAATGTGTATAGCAGCCTGGTTATCACAATGCATCGTGCTTGGCGTTGTAACTTCAATTCTCAAGTCCTTAAGAAGTCCCTTGATCTAAATCAACTCGCTTGTGAGCTTCCTCATAGCTCTATATTATGCCTCAGCACTTGAACAAGACACCACCTTCTGCTTCTTGCTCTTCCAAGTTACCAAATTGCCTCCAATGAAGGTACAATATCCAGTAGTTGATCTCCTATCAACTCGATCTCCTGCCCAATCCGCATCATAATACCCAACAATCTCAGTGCTTCTATTGCATCTCATCCATACTCCTTGACCTAGTGCCTATCTTAGGGACCTGAGAATCCTCTCAACCATGCTCAAGTGGTGTACCTTGGGAGC
>NW_013617620.1:13256-14691 GCF_000695525.1 Brassica oleracea var. oleracea | reverse complement strand
CACCATTCTCCTATAGTGCTTTACATCTTCATATGACTTGTCTTTAATCCCCCCCTCACGCATCACTTTGTATCCTTCCTCTAGAGGTGTTTTGGCAGCTCTTCCACCAAGATTTCCAGCCTCCTGTAGTAAGTCAAGGATGTATTTCCTTTGAGATAGAAACAACCCTTCCTTAGACCTACACATCTCGATCCCTAGGAAGTCTTTGAGCTCTCCCAAGTCTTTGATCTCAAATGAAGCCTTAAGGAACGCTTTGGTCGAGATGATCCCTTCTTTGTCACTGCCCGTGATGATAATGTCATCAACATAGATGAGCATGACAATGATTCCTCGCTGGCTAGTGACTGTGAATAGGGTATGATCAGCTTCAGACTCAACAAAACCTCTTCCATTGAGTACATCTACTGAGTCTCTCCATTCCTTTATCTCCATTGTCTCCTCATAGGTCCTCGGAATATACTATTGATCTATGTTGGTGATGAAGACTTGATGATCTCTTGGATAGCAAGCAATGGAGCAGTTGCTTTAGTGGGATGGGCTACTGCTTAACTGTTGAAATACTTCCAATTTGATGGACGCTTTCTCACCCTTGTGCTTCTCCTAAGCGGCTGGACCTCTCCAACAATCTCAGCTTCAACTTCATTTTGTTGATCTGATTCCTTTTGCTGTGGGCTTTCATCCTGATCATGAACCTCTTGCTCTTGATCAGTAGTCTGCGGATCCTCTTGACCCATGTGTGGTTCCTCTTGACCCGTAGACGAATCTTCTTGATTCACCCCTTCATGATTAGGATGAGAAGCCTCTTCAGCCACATCCATACCATTGCCTTGATCTAAACTATATGCTGAACCAATAGTTCCTTCATTCGGTGTCATGATGATACCTAGGCTCTCCATGATAATCCGTAGGTTGTTTGCCCTATCTGAGGCCCCTTGAGATAGATCCTTGAGATTTTCCCAACTTTTCTCCTCATAATAGCCTCTAGATTCAACAAACTTGGCCTCTCTGGATACTAAGACTCTTCTTGTCTCTGGAGAGTAGCATTTGTAACCTTTTTGAGTGGTAGAATACCCAATGAACACTGCCTTTGTGCTTCTGGCCTCAAGTTTGTTCATATGATCACCTGTTTGCAATACATAGCACAAGCACCCAAATACCCGTAAATGGTCAATAGATGGTTTTCTTTTGTTCAGTACCTCATAAGGTGTGGCATCATCAAGGACTCTTGTTGGAGTTCGATTGATGAGATATCATGCTGTCATGACTGCATCACTCCAGAACCTCTTAGGCATGTTGGTGTAGAACATCATGGACCTGGCCACTTCCATCAGATGTCGGTTTTTCCTCTCAGCTACACCATTTTGTTGTGGAGTGTAAGGGCAGCTGGTTTGATGGCTTATTCCATGCTTGGCCAAGTGAGATTTGAAAGTTGTGT
>NW_013617620.1:0-11280 GCF_000695525.1 Brassica oleracea var. oleracea | reverse complement strand
AGAAAGTAGATCTGAGAGAAACTCTATTCCCTTGATTCTTTAATTGTGGATCTCAATACAAGAATTTAAAGACCAAGTTGTATCAGTACATAATACAATAAAATATTGATTGTTTAAAAAGGATCTTTAACGGTCAATTTCTCTCTCTCTCTTCTTCTTTTTCTTTGCTTCTCAAGTCTGGTGCTTCTGATTCTATACTCAAGTCTGGTGCTTTACTCAAATCTGGTGATCCTTATAAAACCTTATAAAACCTTATAAAAGCTTATAAGTATTTTCAAGTCTGGCAGCTTAATTCTCAAGTCTAGCAGCTTAATTCTGCTTCATGTCAACAGAAGATATCTAGATATATATAAGAAATGAGTGATATAGAAATAGACAAAATGAGTAAGATAGAGAGATATACAAAGAGAGACGAAGTGAGTTTGTGAGAGAGATATATAATTATATATTAAAACAGAAGTCACAACTTTGATTCATGTGTGATTTTTTTTTTAAAAATGAACCTAATGGATCTATTCCTATAAAGTCATGCTACATTTAACCTCTAATCTTATCATTTAAATTTTGGGCATACCAGAAATTTTTATTGGGCTATCAATAATTGGATTTAAACTATAGATGATCCATTGGATTTATAGATAGCATAAATTAAATAGATATAATTTAATATTGTAATACTATATCTCCATATATTAATTATTTAAATATTTGTCGATGTTAACTTTTAAAATTATAAAGATTTTTTTTTAAATAACAAAAATTCATATTATCTAACAATGATTAATCTTTACTACCTTAAACCAATGAAAACTAATTTTAAACTATATAGTTTATTTTAAAAATTAAACAAAAACTAAATGTTTAATTATTTACTAGATAATATAAATCTATGAAGCGAAAAGTTTAATTTTTTAAAACTTTCTAAATTTGTGAAATGTTACAATATTTTTGAATATGACAATAAAACAATATTTTACTAATCTTTATATATATAGTTACGATTTTAATAATAAAATAATAATCCAAAAATATATATAGAAGAAGATACAAATACATGTGAAAGTTTGAAACAATCTATTCAATGAAAAAAATATACCGTAAACTTATTATGTTTTAAAAATTGATAAACACATATATATTATAATATATACCAATTTAGAATTGAAAACAAAATGTTTATATAAAAATAAATGAAAACAAAAACTGCGCGGTAGTGCGGGTCGAAATCTAGCACTAACTTACTAAGAGAGACAGAGTAACCATGAAAGAAAAAAAGTTATGCTCTAGTTACACACTAATAATATTTGTTATACATGTAATCTTTAATAATAAAGTTAACCTATCTGCTATTTTAGGTTGTCCACGTCGTTCAAGGAGGGTGGGGGTTTTGTGCCACGTGTCGGTTCGGTAGGGAGGCGGTGTGTCTCACGCGATCTGCTCAGAAGTGCGCGTGTTTGATTTCCGTCGTTTTATTGCGTAAGCGAGTTTCCATAAGTGCTTTGATCTACTCATGTTTTATCTAGCTTTGGGCTTTGGGTTTGGTGTGTGTTTTAAAAATAGCCCACTTTAAAAAATGAAACAGGGCTAATATAGTTACCTTTTGAATTAAAAAATAAACTTTGAGAGAACGAACTTTAAGAAATGTGAAAGAACTAAATGAAAACATTATAAAATGATTTCATAAGGACATACTTACCCATCACGAATCTCAGCTTCTGTATAGTTCCTTACACTGTTCTTGGGGATCCCTAGAGCTCTTTATAATATCAAATATCGTAAAATCATTGATGAAGGATAAAGTTGCCAACAAAAATTCTTATATCTGATTCACTTATAGTTCATCAACTATGTACTTAATTATTCTAGGATACATAGAAAATAAAATCTTAGTCTTTCTGATTATGACCTTAATAACCTAAATGAAATCATAAGTATTTGATCTAGATTGAATTGTTATGTGTTGTGTCGCTGAGAAAAGGAAGTTTTTCCTCTTATCCCAAATTGTTTTTCCATTCTCTTCCCCTACATAATAATGAGCATAATCAACCACCTCAAACTACACTTAGAAGTCAGAGTTACATAGAACGAGTTGATATAACTGGGAAAAGGTCTCTCCCTCGCCACGCTATGAGTTCATTTCAATTGGCTAAACGTTCTTCTTGCTCCCAACCAGATACACCTACTTGCTGAAAACGGAAGACCAAAGCATCTAGAGGATCGTTCCAGGAGGAAAGATTTTTTAATTCCACATCTTTTGCAAGATGAACAGCTCCTCCCACAGTTTCAAGAGCATTGGGGAATCTACTCAAAATCATTGACAAGCGTGAGGATGACAAATAAAGCAGGAGTTACATAACTATTGTTCCAAAAGAAAAATGAAAAAAGGTTGCAAACCTGCTTAGTAGCACAAAAAGTAGTCCTCAAGTTCAATCTCACAAAGACGCCACTAATCAAATGGTAGCAAAAAACAATATAAATAAACATATTGCTACATTGATAATATGCTAAGTTGTGTGTTACAAAAGCTCACCTTTTGGCGCATTGCAATGGCACCATCACGAGCATCATTTCGCAAGCCGCTATTGAGTTCCGCAACAATCATTTCTCTTACAGAAGCCACCGAATGAATAGTGTTAATCAACTCCATAACATTGCTTGATTCTCCGAATGCTTCAAAGGCGACCACCATATGGTAAATCTACTATTTCTCATCGTAATCTCCGTCGTCGATATCTTCCTTACCCTTTACTTACAATGAGTGAGATATGCTGTTAGAAGGCCCGTGATTTAAAAAAAAAACTCATGGATAAGTTGATTTTCATGGGCCTGTATTCTCACTTCAATTAGGATTTTAAGACCAAACCCTTCAAAACATTACTTTCCAAACGTTCTATGTTTATACGTGTGAAACAAAAATTTCATTCAAAATTATACTGCAAGTGCATCAATTTCTCAAACGTACTCATAATACATCATTTAACCACTGATTTTCCAAAATCAATCAATAACTCCACAATTATTACTCAAATCAAATCACGTCAACACAAAATATTCGTAACATAACTCATGGACAATAATTCTAGAGATAACAAAACCCTGGCTGACTTTTCTTACAGGCCACATCAAACACTAAAAAAAAAGTGAGAAAATTAAATTACTCTAAAAATTCCCAATGGCAAAAAACAGACCTCTCTCCAAGTTGGAACTCTTGCAAATTTTCATCCAAACCCAAATAATCCTTCGTCTGGCAAAGCACTCAATTGATGCAGTCTGAAACGTCCTGTTAGCATTCTCAGGCCTATCCGAAGCTGTCAAAAGCCCTCTGGTTTTAAAAAACCTCAGTCTCCATCACCTGACCACTCAATCATTGATATCACTACACAGGTACAAAAATCTGATGGACCTCTGCCTTACTGCCGGTAACTTGGAGGTCCTCTACCTACGTGGAATGCAAGAATATTTCCAAAAAGATAACATAGCTGAGGGGTTGGCACATCTCCAGATCGCAGCCCAAGGTTTGTATGATAATGCTATATACCTTTATGGTATACTAATGCTATGTAGGGGAGACCCGGCAACCGGAATACCGCTGTTAGATTCACTTCAATGGAGAGAAAGCAAAGCACGATCCGACGCTTGCTGGAAAAACATCAAAACATCTATCCATGGAGTAAAAGTCACAAGGTTTCAGATTTACATGATAACTTACAGGGGCACAAGGAATACAATAACATGTCACAGAGAAGATCTTGCTTTTCGATGTGAGGCATGTTATTATTTTAAGCAAATGAAAAAAATTGTTTTCATTATTTAAACAAATTATGTAACTCCTCAATGATATATCTCTATTACCATATTATAATTCAAATAAAGTTTCCCTTAATATATTCCATTCTCGACCTATACAGTTCATTGTTTATTCTATATTGCACCCAAAACAAACAATATATATACCAATATATAATTAGTAAACCAATCCATCTCTAAATCAGAAACTAAAATTCACATACCAAAAAAATAAAATCACCATTAACACACCAATACGTATCCATGTGTTATACGTTATTTATATATTTGAACGTTTTTTTCCTAATAGACTTTCTCCGATGATTGATCAAAGAAATAAAATTATACTCTCTCGGATGAATATTTCTAGATATTACAGACAGCCGAGAGTCTTTCATAAAAATTCTAGAAACCAGGAAAAAAAAACATTTATCCATATATAGCGATCAAACATGAAGGAGTGAACTGCTTAAAACCGCATTTTCTTATATCGAGTGATATCCAACACAATGCAAGATGGCTACTCGCAGCCGTGATTAGACGCAAAAAATCCAAGCGCATATGAGAAGGTTATATTTGTTTTATTGTGGTCCCATGCAAAACCATGTATCTCATATTTAAAGATAAAAAAACTTATAAAAGAACAAACCGTTTTTCATATCTATCGTTCATACTCCGTAAAAAACAAATATGCCACTTTAACCATGAATTATATAAAATAAACTCAGTTAAAATTCATGCAAACCATAGCTATGACCCAATTAGTTATGAAAAATATTTTTCTCAAGCAACTAAAGATGAGTAAAGGTTATTCTTATAATAGAGGTCTTTTCTCTTCTACCCTTATCAATAAGAAAAATCACATATTATTGATAAACTAATCGAATCCTATCAATTTAAAGACTACAACAAGAACGCGACATCATGACTGAACGTCGATCTCATCATCACCGACCTAGATCATACAAATAGGCCTCCAATAACTGAAGAAGAAAACAATACATGCATAGTATGTTTCGGAGATTACAACAACAGAAACAATCATCCATCCGAGGCCTTCAATTTGATTTACTTCATTCCAAGCTGCATCAGATCTGACCGTAGCCGCACCTGCAATCAACATCAGAGGTCTGGCAGCGCGCTTTGGGTCTGCAGAAGGTTTTTGTTGGCATTGGTTCCATTCACGAGCTGCTGCGATCGCTTTGGAGCGTACATCTTCAGATGAGCATCGGTGATCATTGAAAACCAGATTGTTCCTCGCTAACCACAAATGCCAGAGGATCCAGGGAGCCAGAGGACCCTCCCCCACTCCAGTTGGAGGTAGATTCTTTCGCACTTCACATTAATTTATCAACTGAAATTCCAATAATTTCCTATGCAGACGAGGTAAGATAGAAATCCTAGATTCCAAGTCAATGTGTCAAGCAAGCAATCAATAAATTTCTATAAATCCAGAAGACTAGAACTCTTAGGGCATCTCCAATACAACACTATTTTTTCTTCTATATTTTACACTAAAATAGAGTAACTCTAATATGGAGCTGGATTTGCTCTAGTGGTTTACTCTATAATAGAGTTACACTATTATAAAGTAAAACTAGGTGGTAACAGGCACCCTTGTGCGGGATGAGAATATAAAAAAATTGTATTTATATTTTACTTTATTATTTCAACTTTATATGTTGGTTACATTCTTATATTAGGTTTGTATTATTTGAGTTGTGAATTTGTTATATATAACATATTACTGGGTTTTATCTAAAATAAAAATGGTGGTATTTTATATGGACATTTAAAATTTAAAAAGGAACTACGGACTAATTAGATAATAACATTATTTAAAATATTGATTGTCCATATCTATACTATTAAAGCAGGATCCTATTGTCATAATTACCTTAGGGGCATGTTTCCTTCACTAACATTGCATGTTTCATTAAGGGCAATTAAGTAATATTAATAACAAATCTATATTGGGTCATTATTTTTGGATCCAGCCCAAATCAAATCTCTCTTGGGCCATTTGGGCCTATTAAAAAATCAGATTCAATTCTCACCTTTTTTTTTCCTTTGGACCATTGAGTCCAAGTTCAAATAATTTTTTTTCATCTATTCTTAATTATTATTTTTTTCTTTTCTTAATATAATTTAAGCATTCATAAAAATAATTGAATTTTTTTATTGAAAAGTATAAATCTTTATTAAAAGTATATAATTTTTTAATTAAAATATTAACCCCATAATAAAATTAATTTATCAGAGTTATACCAACTTAATTCATTAAAAAAATAAAGTTTAATTTTTTTAACATAAATAGTCATTTAAAATGAAATACGATAAATAAAAATAAAATTTTTAAGTCTTTTATAAAATAAAACACAAATATATGAAAATGTGACATTTACTAAATATTTGTCAATTGAAAAAAAAAACAAAAATAAACCCGCGCTTTGAAAGCGCGGGTCAAAATCTAGTAAATTATTAAAACTGAAGTACATTTTGTACTTAACGTGACTTTTTCTAAATAATTACCGTTCCATGCCACTGGATTAATAATTAAAGATAAACCTAAATTATCATTATTCTCTAATTAAATCGAGGTTTAGCCGTATAGTTCTCTAACCAAACTTTTCCCTTCATCTTCTTCTTGCTCTCATCACGCTGGTAGTGGACGACTCGAAACTAGGGATCATCATGGCTAACATCACGATTCTATACCCAAAATGTCTTCTCCTTCGTCTTCTTCTTCCTCTCATCAAGGTGGTCAGAGTTCATCACTTATTTTCCCCTTTCATCACTCTAGATATAAATATGTCCTTAAGGTTTTATTGATTTCTTCCCGATTTAGGGCTTGATGGAATTCAAATTCAAAGTAGGTTTATTTAGATTAGCACTGAATCTTCTCGTAGTTATTCAATTCTGACTTCGGGGTGAAGCTTAAGCTTGATCAGACCAAGGTTTTAAGGAACAAGATCTTTACCTGAAGATGTATAAAATTATGAGAGATTGCTCTGTTTAGTTTTCTTACACTTGCAGTTTCTTCCTGGATGATGTAGTTATTAACAATGGACACAAGAATCTTGTTTTGATGATCTGCTATTCAATTTTGATGTTCAGATGATTAATATTTACAAATAGCAAGTCAAAAGACCTTCTGGCTATTAATGGAAGCACTAGAAGATATCTTTTTCTTTTTTCATGAAGCGTTCGCCTCTTAATGTTGAATTTTGTACTGAGAGTAGATCGAGGTGAGCTCTGTGCTGGTTTTTAATTTTTAACGGAATCTATATTTTCAGTTTTGACACATACTTGTGTTTTGATTTGTTGACAGATTGCTACTCTTAAAGCAACACTCGCGAGAGAAAAAAAGAAGGGTCAGGACCAAACAAGATCATAACATCTCCTTGTGCTTGAGAAATATAAAGCCAAACTGGTAAGTATAGGTGATTTCTACGGTCTTCTAAAACTCAGTTTTCGGATTTAAAATCACAACTCAAATTGGACATCGTTTTTGAGTGATGGCATATTCGTAACAAATTTTTTTTTGACTGACTGCAGATTCATAATAGCATCATGACAAAGAAACCAGACACGTGTGAAGTGGATGAGATTACAGTGAACTCACCATCTTGGCCACCAGTACCAAGTTCAGGCCAAACCTACAAAGACGAAGACCGAAACCATGTAGAATCCCTTGATTGGGCTTAAACTAATTTAAATTTTACATGTTTATATCAATTAAATTGTAATGAGCCTATTAATAAAACACAAATTGTGTCAATTTTTATTAATCTGAAATTTTTAGATTAAACATGTTAAAATTACTACAAATATACTCCTATTGAGTTTTAATAATACAAAGAGTAGTGCATGTAGTTACTAAATTTAATATTACAAAGAGTAATTTTTGAAAGTATTTCTTATTTTATTATTTTAAATTAAATTTTTACTGTACCAAAATGTTACAAAATATATAGGTATGCAGACAAACAAGCAAAGTAAATTAGCTATTAAAACCTAAATTAATATATATATATATATATATATATATATAATGTTGAACAAGATACATAATAATGTCATAGAGTTATATGATATATAACAAGTAAACAATATATTAAAATGTTTATTATAAAAACTAAAATTAAATACATGTGCAGGCAAGCGAGTCAAACTCTAGTTTAAGTTATATATCATGGATATGTATGCGTCAATCTATGAATTAATACTAATGCTTTCGGGCGGTCCACGTAGTTACACCGTAAGAACTCATATTGTAAGTTTAACTAGATTTTTACCCGCACTTAAAAACACGGGGTTTTTTATTATAGACAAATTTTAACATGAATTAGTATTTTGTGATTGTTGTACATGATTATGTTACAAAATTGTATTATATCAAAGAAGAAAATTTGTTTAAAAATATATAATTTATGAATTAGTTTATTTGAGATTCTATATATTTTTATATAATTCTTTCTCTTAAGCCTAAACATTTACTTGAACCCAAAAATAAACCCAATCGGATCCAGGTCCAGGGCAGTGTACTATTATTGGGTATTTTTTGGACCTGTGGATCTTGGTTAAGACGGATCGAACCAAAAATTTGGTCAGGTACTCAAAATACATAATATGTTTTGTGTATATTAAGCATATTTAGGTATTTTGGATATGTTTTCGGTATTACGGGTATTCTTTTTGGATAAGTTTTCAGTTATACTTTCAGGTTTTAGGTAAAAATTTTAAAATATATTTCGGGTATTCAGATAAAAGTATAGGTATTGTCGGTTCTCGGGTTATATTTCAGGAAGCATTTCAGATATTTTTTGAGTATTTAAATATATTTTGGGTATTTTTTGGGTTTTCGGTTATTTTTCAAGTGTAAGATCATTTTTCAGGTTTTCGGGTAATTTTAATCTTTTTCAGATCTTAATATCTGAACCGACCTAGACATGCTACGTACCCAAATATTACATGTATTTTATGTGGTTGAATTATGATTCTGAACCGACCTGGACATGAAAGGAACTGACCTAAACCCGAATTAAAAAATTTCAAATATCTATTTGGGTCCAAATGTTTATGATCTAAAAAAATCCAAATAAAAAGGAACCGATCCGAATATTTGAATATCCAGACCTACTCTTTCATTATATTTTGTGTGTATTTCATAAGAGTTATATCTGTTAAATTGATATAGTTTAAGATTTACTTGGTTGATTTTTTTAGCTTATTTGATAGAATATATTTGTAGGTTTTTAATAGTTTTAAAATTTCTTAATAATAAAAGTGAAGAGTAACAATAATAATAAAAAATTAGAATAAGATTTTTGAACCATGTTTTTAACTGGATGATTGTATTATTAGACGTCCATCATGGAAGATTTTATATATATATATATATAAACTAAATATATAGTTCGTTTTAATCAAGATGTATAGACAAAAATTCGGGTAAATATATGGTATTGAGTAACATATTGCTATAAACATATTGTTATAAATATATAAGGTAAGACTAATCACTCTCTCTAAATGCCCCTATTGGTCCACTCCACTCTGTTCTATCTGCCAGCACAAGGCTCCAGTATTTAGGGAACCCCCAAGGCTGTTTTCATACGCCGAGTTTGAGCTTGCAACAGGTGGGTTTTCACAGTCTAACCTCTCAGTTTTTGTATCCATCTGCAAGGTCTTACTGGAATGATTAATCATCAGGGAGCCTTTGGTTCTTATCTTGATCTCCACCTTGGTGAGGGCAAAGCCAGATAATACGAAGCTAAAATTCTGGCATCTTCCAGAGTCTTTTGAGTCTTTATCACTCAAACAAAGTACATTTCCTCTGAGGATCGTGTTATATAAAGAGAGAACAAAATAAGGTTATGAGAGGAGCTACTAAGAATTAGACAGGACTTAGCAACTTTTTGTCGGCTGCTATTTTCAACCCATTCACTGTCTCTTAGCTTAGTCAATTTGCTGATCGATTTGGGGCCAATCGCTTGACGTGGGTGTTAAGATATCCTTTATCCATTATATAATTTTCCAGCTCTTTCCTATCGTTTATGTGAGCAATTATGTGGAGCCCTCGTAATGCACAAAAGGACAAGACATCTTTAATTACTTCCCCTTGTCTAGTTTATCCTGGTGGTGGGGTGCTGCATTTTGAGTTCTACCTTTTCATGTTGCAGCTATCAAATTTTACACCTTATTTGCATATTCTTGCTTAATAGACCATGCAACCAAAGTTTTTTTTTTTAGGTTTCTTATCCTCTGCCAGTGATCTCTCTTTGAAATTTGAACTTCTGTGATCTATGATCACATGTTTATCTAGTCGATGTTTACATGTTTAGGCCTTGATGCATACACTTTTCAGAAACCTAGCATGCTCTAATTTAGGCAGGTCTCGTCTGATGGAGACTTGAGAACTGCTAGTAGGTGGCTGAACGTTATTATATATGACTAGGAAGCTATACTTTCAATCTCTTTATTTTTGTGGTTACCGATCGATAGTCAAACTTGTTAATAATTACATTTTAGAATAGGCATTTCTAATTCACAGAGTGCCAAAAATAATTTGGTTTTCATCTTAGTTAACTCTCCATTATGACGGTCTACTCTGATCATTCTTGGTTTGCTATACTTATTGCAGTGAATCATGCATCAAATTTAATGCACTTTGCCAGAGAAGGCCAGAGTTTAATAGCTCTTGGAGGCGCAATCAGGACGAATAAGCTATACATTTGTCATGGGAAACTGATGTCAAATAATGATCCCAGTGAAGATCCATCTAGAAACCTAGCGACTAACAGAAGTTCTGTTACAGAACCCTACCAACAACATAAGGAACATCAAACTGGTATGGAAGAGCAAAGTGCAATATGAACCAACTACTGTTCACAATGCAAACTTCTGAACATTACATGATCAAAATTCATTAAATGCAAAGGTACTGTACTTCCACATACACTCAGTCTTGTTCCTTTAGTTTTGAGGACCTTATATGAGCAAAATCACTAAAAAACTATTCTTATTACAAAACACAGTTGGAACTGCTAATGCGTCTCCTCACAAACTTCAGTCTTGTTCCTTGCAGTCTGCATTTTGATCTTCACAAGCCTATCATAAACGCACAATGGGAAGCTCCAGAGTTGATTTCTCTCAACACAGTCCGTTGACACATAGTCTTTGTGATTTGTTACAATATACCAAGCGGAGGCTTTTGCCAATTCATTCAATTCATCCACCTTTTCGTCTTCATCGTCATTAAACCAAGACAATGCCTCTTTTGTAAGCGACTGAAACTCCTTTTCAATCATCTCCCCAAACTCGGTGAAAGGCTCTGACATCCCCATACCGCGACAAACAATCTCAGCTTCTGTTTCAATTCCAAAAGTGTCCATCAAATGACTCAATTTTGAATCGTAGTTTTTCTTGTGGAAGGAAGCTGTCACAATATGTTTCCCAAATCCTTTGAACACAAGATCATTATCATGAGAC
>NW_013617619.1:26175-33574 GCF_000695525.1 Brassica oleracea var. oleracea | reverse complement strand
TGAAAAAACAAAGAGAATGTCTTGTATTATTTTAAGGAGAAGTTTGCGTATGATCAAATATGGCAACTAAACAAATACACTTACATGCAACTTGTGATAAAGAAAATGAATATAGTAAAATGAAATCTAACGAAAAACTTAAGAAGCTAGCAAAGGTTGGTATACTGCACTAATACAAGAAGTAACGAGTTCCTATTCTGATGGCAAGTATTACATTTCCATCATTGCATATGTCAATCTGGAAAACCAAGAAGACCATGAATAACCAAAAAGAATTGTCACACTTTGATATACCACAACCTCTAAACATCAATTACAAAGAGAACCCCGCTTATCACATAATGTGAGCATTGATCATGATTGTGGAGATGAGTTTGGTTATAAATATAAGTTATTAAATATATTATTTAAATTTGTATATTACACGTGCATGCATGCATCTTCATAGCACAAGATACTCCCTCTGTTTCGATTTAATTGTCGCTGTAGAAAAAAAATTTCGTTTCAAAATAAGTGTCGTTTTAGAGTTTTAATGCAAAATTTATTAATAGGATTCTCTACTTTATGTTTTTATTGTTGAAAAATGGTTAGGTGTATAGGTAATTGTGTTTTTTGTTTTGGAAATATACAAAATCATATGTTTTCTTAATTCGTATGCATAAACCTAGAACGACAATTAAAATGAAACGGAGGGAGTAGTTAATATCTCTATAATGTGTTAGAGATATTTAATAAAATAGCAAAGAATAGAAGTGAACCCTAGATAAATATATTATTTATATAAATATAATTATATTTTTTTGTTTACATAATAGTTTGTAAAGAAATATTTAGTGTAAATAATATCATAATTTTATAAAATACTAAAATAAATTGGGCTGGTTTTCAACTTTCAAAAATCAAAAATATTATTTGTAAACTTAGAAAAGAATATATCAAGAATATTCTTTTTTAGGAGAGAAAATAGAAAATACATCGGAGACAAATCCATCTATATTACGAAATTCCTCTATTTTAGAGAAAAAAATAGAGGAAGACATTAGAGATGGTCTTAGCCATGGCCGACGTAAATGATTGACGTCAAGATTTTAGGTTTTTTGATTCTTACTATTCTAATGTTTCAATATAATTTGAATATTCCTTTTGTTTTATAATATAATGGTTTAAAAGTATTTTTTGTTTCACTATATAAATTGTTTTTATATTTCAATGTAATTTTATATTTATTGGATATTGTGTGGCCAATTAAATTATGTAAATTACTGTGTAACTGATTAAATTTATATATTAAACGACATTTTTCTAAAGTAATAATTTTTAAATATTACAGATTTTAATTAAAATTGATTACATTTTGAAACATATATAATAATCTATAGATATGAGGACAAAATTGTAAAGTAGTATCACCTTGAATTTCTTTCATTATGTGTATTCTTCTAAATGGAAGGAGATAATCAACATCTAATATTATGTTGCTCTTAGTATATTAGAAATAGTCGAACAGTAAACCAATTAAGATGATGTAAGAAAGACATTGAGATGTATTTCCAGTTATCACAAATATAGAATCAATTGACAACAACTTAGTTATGTCCAGCGTAGTACAACAAATAAGAGTTTTCATACCTTTTAATATTATAATATATCACTATATTAGTGGCTAAATCACTTTTCTCAGCACAAATACTCACTTCATTCTTGGAGTTGAAGCTTTTCCATCTGATGATATTAGTAGTTTGATCCCAAAAAAAAGAAGCCATCGAACCGTACATTGTAATTGGAAAAAGAAAACAAACAAAAACCAACCGAAGACTTTTAAGGTATATGAAACAAAAATTGGAAATAGCAATTCTCTGCAATTAAAGAATAAGGCTATAAAATTGTAAAAATACAAAATAAAACAAAAAATATACACAGAAAGAAAGATTTAGCAAAATAAAATCATAATATAATTTCCACAATTGATAGTGCTCAGTTACACTAAAAAATCTAAATTTACAACATACACAGTTTTATTTACATCTTTAAACCTATTATCTAATTAAAATGTGTCTAAAAGAAGTGCCAGCTTAAAGAGTTAGAAAATATACGATAAAATATAATACATAAAGTTAAAAATACATTATCACTAATCACTAAGAAATCATGTTAATAGTAATAAAAATGAAATGACAACACATTTATTAAAACCATAGAACGGCACGCAAGAAGGTGTTATTAAATATACAAACTACAAATTAAATATGCTCAACGCAAACACACATAAAAATGAGACATCATTATTTGGATATATTTAAATAAATAATTTTAAATATATTATATTCTTGATAATTTTAAAATTACTTAAAAATAAACTAAATTATTAAAAAAATAATATACAAATAAAACTAAAGCAATATTTTGTAACACTAAAATAATAAATGAAAAAAAAATATCATGTTAATAAAATAGATTTTAGATTTTAAAGACTTCTAATTCATGTAATATTACAAAATTCAAAATTTGTTTATTACAATTAATATTTTACCATTATATATATTAAAATAATATTTTAGATCGATATTCAATTGTTAGTTTTCAACTATTACACGTAAAAAAATATTATTAAGTATGTTTTTTAAAAGGGGGTTTTATATTTTAAATAGGTCATTCGAGTACTTTTTCTTTTCGTGAATTTATTCAAGCTGAGATTTCGATCTTTTAAACTAAGATAATTTATGTTCTATACATAATTATATTTCTTTTACATAACTCTAAAATGTTTGACTTGATTATTCATATTTTATTAGTTAAATGTGTTACATATAATTGAAATACTTACTTCAAACTAAAAATATATAAAAAAATCAAATTTAAAAATTAGTTATATATAATTTAATATACAAAAATTCATACACAAATAAAAATGAAAAATGTAACAAATTTAAATATATTATCCGCGCGTAGCGCCGAGAAAGGATCTAGTACCTATAAATAAAGTAAAACAAAATGCTATCAGCAAGATGCACTTATAAATGAGTTATTCTTGGGTTCACCCCCTAGAGTGAACCTTTAGGTTCACCAACCAATAGAAAGTTGTAGTATCTTTTAATTAAGGAAACCAAATAACTTGCAAATTATATTATTTTTTCAAAATAAAATTTAAAAATAAATAAAAATAATATATAAAAAACGAATTCAAAAAAAAAAATGTTGTCAACAAAACACTAAACCCTAAACTCTAATACTAAACCCTAAACTCAAATCCTAAACCCTAAATCCTTAAGCAAACCCTAAATCCTTGGGTAAAACCCCTAAACCCTTTGAAAAACACTAAACATGTTGTCAACAAAACACTAAACCCTAAACTCTAATCCTAAACCCTAAACCCAAACACTAAACTCTAAATCTTAAAAATAAATATTTTTTTTAAACAATATTTTTTTAGAACTATTGTTATTTTTATTTACTTAATTTTTTATTTACTTAATTTTTTATTTTTTATTTTAAAAGCATAATATAATTTGGCAAGTTATTTTGTTTCCTTAATTAAAAGATACTAGATCTAAAATGACAACTTTCTATTGGTTGGTGAACCTAAAGGTTCAGCCTAGGGGGTGAACCCAAGAAAAAGTCCTTATAAATTAAGGTTTCAACAAAATGCTATCAGCAAGATGCACTTATAAATTAAGGTTTCGAATGATGCATGGGGGAATAAGTAATAGAAACGGTATGGAAATAAAGTGTAATATAATTGCAGTTTGTACGGAAATAGAGCGCGGTACGACACAATTGTGGTTTTAGTAAAAAATGGTGTGAAATATTGTTTGATTGGTGACAATATATATTTGTGGTATTGGATAATTATTTAGAATTAAAATAATAATAATATAGAATATATTAAAGTGATATAATGAAATACTTATAATTTACATTTCATGTAATAACCAATCTATCTATAATAATAAATTCGGGTTATTTGATTGGGCCCATCATTCTACCATAAGCTTGGCCCGGCTGGCTTTAGGTTTTTTGGCATGTTCGTGTTGAAGCTCGTCGATTGCATGTTTCCGATCAGCTTCTATGTAACGGTTTTATCTTTCTTTAACTCTTCCATCAATCCAACCATTAACTGCACTCCGACTCCGCCTCATTTATTCGGTCTCATCATCGGGCAGAGGTAACGGCTACAACCTCGAGCTATAAATAATTCTTTTGGGATCGATCTAACACCTACACCGGTCAGAGATATTTTAAAGCCAACCCATAATCTCCAACTATGTCGACTTCATTACGAGTCGCTAATGAATCCAATCTCTCCGCTGAGACCACCACCGTTGGAGTCTAGATCCCGGTTCGAATCTGATGAGACCAACGGCATGGTTCATTGATTTTCAAAGGAGCATAGAGGCGTACGGTGAGAGTATTGGAGGACGGGATCGAAGACATCTGAACGCGTATACATCAAGGGAACAGACCACTTGCTAGACCAAGGTGATGGATTCTGATGTTAACCAGGCGTTGGATGTCTTGGCTGATATCTTATAGAACTCAAAGTTCGAGTAGCAGAGGATTAACCGGGAGCTTGATGCAAGAGGTGTCGCATGACTTTTCTTTTTAAAAGTTCAAACTTTATGTCTGTTCTCCATCTTTTGAA
Organism: Brassica oleracea var. oleracea; assembly: GCF_000695525.1. NCBI lineage: Eukaryota > Viridiplantae > Streptophyta > Magnoliopsida > Brassicales > Brassicaceae > Brassica > Brassica oleracea. The sequence continues at coordinate 28,935 of NW_013617619.1, read as the reverse complement.
TTTTGAAGTCAGATGTTATGTTGTAACATAGTTTATGGGTGTCGAGTCATTATGAGTCTTTCGTTTGTCTTCAAAAATTCGAACTTTATGTTCTGTTCTTGATGCTTTTCACTTAAGTCATTTGCTGTATATGTTTCTTCACTGAGTTAGAAATAAACACCCCCGTGAGACTAAAAAAATAATTTACATAATCATATGTTGGTCGCATGGTGGTGAAGTAAAAAATTTCTTGTGCTCTTTCGGAGATTTTTAGTGTGGACTGCGATGCTTTATGGTTGTTCACTTTGTTCAGCTGTAGTTTATTGTAATTCGGTTGTTCATTCACTCTCTTAGGCTGTAGGCTATTGTAATTTGGTTGTTCAATCACTTTTTCAAGCAGAGTTTGTTAATTTGTTTTTCTGTAGGTGGATGGACAAACCGATGAAGTTTTTCTTGACCATTTACATGCCACTACTTTCCAATACACACTTCTTGGAAGAACTATTCTGGGACCTGCTCATAGTGTCAAGATCAAGAAAGTCTTCACCCCTATGTCAAGAAGAATGACGAGGAACAAATGTGATCGTTGGTTCGGTGATCGTGGCTCTCATTTTTGCCATCATCTTGATCATCTCATTACTCATACAAGGTTTCTAATTAACATACTCAAAACATATAAAGTCGTCGTGATTGTGTGTATATATATATATATATGTATATATTTTTACTTGTGTTCCAAAAAGGTGTTATGCAACTAACTATAATAATACATGCACTGAAGTAAAGGCTTGGAGTGAAGAGGCCCCATCTTAAAAGAAATGTCTTGTCCTTATAATGATTGAGCACTGAAATCAAAGGAAGCAGAACATTTTCTCCAATAAGAAAGATATATTGGACAATCTTAGTAAGGTTAAATATGAAAGGGAAAAACTTCAGAGGATGAAGAGATTATTGATGTTCTTCTAATGCCGGTCATTAATCATCTGGCCACACCATTATGTGACTACCATTTTCCTTCAGGAACACCGTGAGTTTCTACAAATGGCAATGATAAGTCGTGTTCTTTATTGTTTTCAATAACTTCTTTTCTGTATTGAGTAATGGTAATTTGTGTTGTGCATAGGCCAAACAAGAGATGATCTTGAAATAGGCCTAAGGGACAGAAGGGTCTGACGGTAAAAAAAAACCCGACAAATGGAGTTCTTGTCGCACGCAAGATATTATTGTCTCATATGTGTTTATCACAGAGCAGAGTTTATATTCACGGTATTTATGTACTGATCGAAAAAGTTGTGTTTCTTTCACTAGGTTGTTGATGGGACACTTCGGGTCATAACATTCTCAATTAACGCTGGAAAGCAAGACAACGTTGAAATGAATGGTTAGTACATAAAAATGGTTTCAACATATAATATAATTCAAATACAACTTATATGAAACACAAATCACTTTTTAAAATACACTTTCTTGCGTTATTTGATTAATCTTGCAGGCTATTTGATTTCCAAAGGTTGGAAACTTTTTACATGGTTTAGAATTGTTGGATTTGTAAATTTGATCATAAACAAATCAAAACTTAGGTCTTAAGGCGTTCTTAGATCGCGAGTGAGAGTTCAACAGATCTTCAAGTGATGGATTTGTAATTTTTTTTTAATTCAGATTCGGTTATTCAGTGTACGCCGGTACCATTCTGTAAGTCATCTTTATAAATTAAATAAAAAGTTATAGAGATTTGAAGGTGTTATTTAAAGTTGTAGCTTATATCTTATCAAACGGTTCTATGAGCTATGAACGTCAATTTAGGGTAATCTGTCCATTATTAGTAGACAAAATGTCAGTCTACCGGTTCAGAAACTCCACCAAAAAATTGCTCATCTGATGACAGATGTGAAATGAAAGTGTAGTTGCTTTCTCCTGTGATGAGACATGTGTATTCAACTTATAAACTAATTGAATGAAGCAAACAAACCTTCATCTGGTGACTACTCAATATGTGCAAGATTAGTTATTGACAAAGTAGTAAAATTATTAGTGACTACTCAATATTCAAGCATGATTGCATTTTTATTCAAATAAAAAATGTTGATGAAGTAAAAAGGGTGCTTTCTTTTTGGAAAATCTGGAATACGAAGACATATTTACAATTGTCAAAATTTCAAAATTGATGAGGAAAACGTACAACTATGTATAGCCACGAATCTGGTCATCATACAATATATGGCGAGGTAGTTGGAGGCTTACACGGCCCATTAAGAGCTTCTTCTCATATCATAGTATCTCAGTTAGATTTGATTGCTAGCCAAAAATTTGTAAGGATTACAAAGAAAAAGGAAAGTATGAATATGGAGATGGATGTAAGTCTTGCATCACAATGCAGATTACAAATCGGGGTGAAAATAGAAAAAGAGTGGGAAGAAGCAGAAAAAGTTATGAAGAAAAATAAAGCTATGAGAATTGAAGATGAGGATAATAATGATACAAACGACAACAGCAACAAAGACAAAAGTGTTATGAAATAACTTATAATTTATAGTATCGGGAAATTTAAATAAGAGTAGAATTCAATACCCGTAGGAAGCAAATAACACTTAATATGTGAGAAAGAGTTTATTATAAGGAAGAAGAAGAAGATGTAATTGTGTACAAAAGAATGAGATGAGTGATGGTATTTATAGTGAACAACAATGCATAAAATATCAAAGATGGTGCTTGATTTGGTAAATGAGTGGGTGATCATAGTGCTTGATGAGTAGATGATCATAGTGCTTGAGTTGGTAAAGG
>NW_013617619.1:19104-22262 GCF_000695525.1 Brassica oleracea var. oleracea | reverse complement strand
TGTTATGAAATAACTTATAATTTATAGTATCGAGAAATTTAAATAAGAGTAGAATTTAATACCCGTAGGAAGCAAATAACACTACTATAAGTGAGAGAGTTTATTATAAGTAAGAAGAAGAAGATGTAATGGTGTACAAAAGAGTGAGATGAGTGATGGTATTTATAGTGAACAACAATGCATAAAATATCAAAGATGGTGCTTGATTTGGTAAATGAGTGGGTGATCATAGTGCTTGATGAGTAGATGATCATAGTGCTTGAGTTGGTAAAGGGGTGGAGGATCATTTCAAAGTTTATCTTATAACAAAAAGAATATAGACCATTAGATTTTTTTTATTTTTAATTTTAATTTTATGTTTTCTTAAAGAAAACTTAGAATTGTTTCAAGTTCATTTTAAAACAATTTCTCAGATGTTATATAAAATTAAAATATATTTTCATAGAAAATAAATTTATTGTAAACACACACGGGCGGGTCGGGCCAACCCCTAGTATTTATATAACTTAAAGCCACCCATCACCTGAGTTTGTCATAAATATATTAATATTTATAAATATGATACATTTAATTTCATCACTTGCGTAAGTACTTCAGTTTACAATAATTATTTGACATCATCATTACTAACCAAATTTACTAACGCTAATTATGTTAATATTATATCACATTATTTAATATATATTATATAAATTCTATAAACTACAAATCATACCTTAAAAATATGTATGTTTGATAGTACGAGGGAAAAAAGTTTCTTTGGTTTAGAATACACATACAAAAAATGAAAAAGAGTGATACGCTGATACGGATTATTTCATGTATCCCTAACAAATATACTGTAAATAATGATATTAACTAAAATAAAAAGTTCATTATTTACTGTGTAAATGCGTTTTTTAGCGGACCTAATGGTTTTATACGAGGGTTCAAACTGTACTTTTTTAATTCTCTTTGTATTTTAGCTTCTTTGAAGATGTTAGACATCTGATGTGATGACTCTCGTGAAACACAGCTTGCAAGATCTGCAGCTGACTCTACGCGGCAACGAATCATCAAATGTGAACGAGAAAATCGCTGCGTATGATCGTTATAAGAACAAGCTCAAGAAGGAGACACTCAAGTGCTTGAAGAACAATATGAACGGAAGCAGCGGAGAAGGAGGAGGAAAAGAGGGGATGCCAAGAGAGCAGAACCTTCTGTTTGTAGCCGAGGCTTTGAAGGAAGCGAGGATAGTCGTTGTGACGATGGTTGGGTCTTTGTTCTCGCTTGGTTCGGCTTAAACTTTTCATGGGCCCTGTGCTTTACGCTAAGATAGGTTTGTAAGAAAATTGTTTACAATAATGATAAAATGAAAAAAAAATTTCTCTGCTAAAATTTGTGGACCAGAATTACTCAAATAATTTAAAACATAATTTAGTTTCCAGTTTCAGTTAAAGGCGCGTATCCGTGGTTTCTTCTTCCCAATGATACACGCTCCTCTGCATATTTTGTTGAACACTCTCTGCAATATTTGCCAGACATCTTTTTGAAAATACAGGGCCCTAAATCCTAAGGAAATTTGTAGAAATTTTTTTGGACCATGTGCTTTTGCACTGTCAGCATTCCCTTAGAGCCGGCACTGCTTGGTTGTATTCCTTGGCTAGAGAGGAGATGGAGCAAAGGGTCTTTGTCTTCCATCTTTAGTGTTCGGTCTTCGTATTGGTTAGATAATGTATGGGGCGATACCGCGGCTGCAAGGTTGGAAGCGCTTGAGATAGAGTTGGAATCTATTTTCCGGCGACTGATTCATACACGAGTTTCACTTCTTAATATTCTTACCAACTAGACATTTTGTATTTGATGTCAAGTAAACGGACATGTTTAATTAACATTAGAGTACATTATATTCATTTTTAATAAGTAAGCTTGTACATTATATTCAAATTTTTACCAGTTACTAAACCACTAGACATGAACTATATGATTATTTTCTTTGTAACTCGTAATACTTGGAAGTCTAACATGAATCTCGCGACTGGTTTTTATTTTAAATTCATTTGTAGATAGCAAAACAACATCACGAAAGTGCAATCCAAGTAGCAACTTAGAACATAAGCAGCAAGTCTTAAAAAGTTTAGTACAAAAACAATTCACGTCTTCTTTCACAATTCTCTTTATTTCGACATAAGAAGCTGAAAAAAGCAAGACATACATTTTTTCGCCATGATCTTCAAAGGTTCAACGAGACCTAGCAGCAAAACCCAAAACAAGATTAGTCTCAAGTGTAATTTGAGCAATGCTTATCCAGACTATAGCTAGGTTTGATAATATATATAGCTCGACCAATGTTTGAATAACTACAAACTAACACAGAGAAACATTATAATACGTGACAATTATTAACGATTTTCCAATTGCCATTTCAGTTTAACGAAAATGTAAATTCAGGAGGAAAAGATAACGATCCTCTTAAGCTTTTAGCACCAGTTACCTGAGAGCTGAATCCAGATGAAAGCTACAAACTTTCTTGAAAAACTAACTACAACCCAATCTCCTTAACAAATACTACTTTGTATTACTAAATCATTATCATATATGCATAGAAATTAACGAACTGCACAAACAACCACAAGCGTCTAAAACAGAAAAGGGATGTTTTTTGTTTTCAATCTTTATTGATAGGTATGAGAAGAAGTGTGAGTATAGACACTACCTAGTGATGATCACCATGGCCATCCCACGGGTGTCTCCATCCCTATAATAAAAAATTCGCATTTAAGCAACACCCATTGATGGAAAAAAGATGAGCAGAAACGAAACAATTCGACGGACATCAAGGCAAATGAGAGTGTTACCATGACTACAGGACCATCTTGCTTTGCTCTGTACAGAATCCAGAACCTGATCATTAAACGAAATTGACATTGGTTCCCTTCGGAGACTTCAAAACATCAACATCTACCCGATTTTGCCTCTGATCTAGCTAGCTAGGGTTCGAGATTTTTTTTTTTATTAAAGAAAAAAGAGAAAACGAAGATCGGAGAGAAAAATTGGTACCACATAACGCCGCACAAGCCCTTTCCGGCGACGGTGTGCCACGTCTTGGGAGTGGCCACGGTGACTCCCTTGTATGTTATACCTCCTCCTCCACCCATTCTCTCGAACCAAAACCCTAG
>NW_013617619.1:13839-18963 GCF_000695525.1 Brassica oleracea var. oleracea | reverse complement strand
GATTCGCAACAAAATTTCAGTCTCAAAATCCTACCTGAGATTCATTTCAATCGCTTGTGACTTTTTGTCGGTCTTCTAGGCCCAATTAAAAATATCAAAAGCCCATTAAAAGAAGAGATTGAAGCTCCCTAATTCCTTGTGGAACAACAACCTCCTCTAATTCCTTCTTCCCATCTAGCATCTTCACTCATGGTGACCTTATTAACTTGGTTTACTTTCTTTTTCCAACGAAGGTAAAAAAAGGTACTTGGACCAAGGCATGTCTCCAAATCTAGCAAAGCTAGTGTATTAACAACACTCTCTCTAGTACGAGATATGAACCACGCTTCTAAAAAATACTCTAGTGGTTGCAGAGGCAAATCACAACTTTTCTAGTGGGTGGCAGCGTTCATGGCATGCGAAGAGAATTAAGTTCGGTTGTGTAAGAATCTATTTGCTGATCCTCAGCTTTGGCCCATTACATAGAGAGAGGAAGAAGCATCCTCCGCTTCTTCTTCCTAGCTATTCTCACTTGCTTTGTGATTTTCATACAAACGAACAATAGTAAGCAGACACAAACCAAGATGAACGCGAGTTCCAACCGCTTCAAGTACAAGGAGACAGCTGAAAACACCAGGAACGCTAAGATCACCAGTTCCCAAATAACAAAGACTACCACATCCACCCTGGGTGATAAAATAAGCATATTAAGTAGCAGTAAGTACCACAGTAAAAAAAAGACAATAGAATCAAGATACCAATGGCCTCAAAGAAAATGAGTTTTTTTTTTTTGTTTTTTTTCACGATTCCAATTGAATTACATAACACCATGGTCCAAATTATCAATTGAAGACGAGCACAACTCTCTAACCTGGAAGAAGAAGAAGAGAAATTGGAGGAGGAAGAGAAGAGAGAGACGGAGGCCCAATCATGCTTTGATTTAATCTGATATTCTCTTAGCTGTTCCGCTAGTTTCGATCTCGTTATCATCGCCTTCTCCACCACCACCACTCGGAGAAGCTCAAGTACCGTCGGAGAAAACAAGAGATTCAGTGGAAATCTGCGAGGTGCAAATACTATTTCGTCTTCATAGCGCGAAACGATGTTCGATTCGTGGTGTCTCGGCGATCGTTGGCTTGGACTCTTTCTGTCGGGTCGGGTTATAGATCCGAGTCTAACTTCTTTCTCGAGTCTAACTTCTAGGCCCATCTGATGTATACTGGGCCGTCAACTTCTTAGCCCTTTGCAGTCATGGATATAAATCTTAAGTGCCTTAATCTGTAAAAATGGTGTCTAAAGTGCTTTATTAAATAAGAGCATTCATCTCTATATTTGGCTCTATAATATTATTTAGAGCCAAATCTATTTCATTCCACTTCTATTTTCTTCTAAATTAAAAATTGTTGTTTCTTTCTATTTGTAAAGGAAAAAAATAATATTCCTCAGTTTTTAACTCTAGATTTAGAAATTGTTATTTAAAGTAATATATTTGATACATTAGAGATAGTCTAAATCACTATTTTTCAGTGGATTTAATTATTTAAAAAATAATATCAACTTGAAAAAAATATTCACCAAATGTATTTTTCAGTCGATTTAATGATTTAAAAAATAATATCAACTTAAAGAAATTATTCACCAAATGCACCGATCGATTCTCGTGTCCCACCCAATAAAGCGAGTGGTAAATATAGTCGAATATTCACGATTTTACTACAATTGAGCAAATATCACGTCCACGGTAACGTAGAGGAGCGGTGAAAGGCAAAATATAGACAGACTAGAGCTGGCCCGCCCTACGCGCGGGATGATAATTTTAAAATATTTTAAATAGTTAGAGTAAATATTTTTTTTTTTAATATTTGTTTTTATTTTAAATTGTTTTGTTCTATATTAGTATGAATAATTATTTTATTGATTGTTTTTTATTCAGTTTCATTCTCATTACAATTAACTAAATTTTTCCTTACGATTACTAAGATTGTTTATTTGAAGTTTTATTCTGTTTTTTATTTTATTGGTGTAGAATTGTTGATTTATTTGTTTAATTTGAAGTTATCTAGTTTTATTCATTATCTTACATTATTTTAAATCGTGTGTCTCTTATTCGACTATATAACTATATATTTTATTTTTACACAGTTGTGTATCTATGTTTATAGTTTGTTTTATAATTCTTGACATAAATATTTAAAACACATTCTACATTTATTTAGTTAGAATAAATTAACATATCTCTTTTATATAACAAATTATTCAATTTTGTTTTTATATTAATTTTTTATTTCTGTATCTTATTCTATTTTTCCTAACAATTATTTTTGATTTTTGATCATCTATTAATTTTTTATTGTGGAGTTATTTTCGTAGAAATATTTTTAATCTATTATGTATTAATAGTTGGTTATATTTTCCTTTTTTAAAAAAGTTTTCTAATCTTGAACTTCGTGATAAAATGGTGGAATCATTTCATAAGCTTTACGCTTTTTATTTGCATTTGATAAAACTTGAAGACACAATATCACTAAATAAATCGTTCTTATTCTTCTTCCGAAGTGTATGTATTTTAGATGATATTATATATTGTGTGCTAAAATAATTTTACATTGATGAACTTTTTTTTGTTAGATTGTAATTAAACTATTGATTAAAATAACTTTTGTGTTATTAAACATTTTGGTTAATAGAATAAGATGATAAGGAATATATAGTGTTTAATACATTTTTAAAAATTATAGTGTCAAATTTTTAGCAACTTATTTTGATGAGGTTTACATGAGTAGAGAGGGTTAACCCACATTCATATATTGCAAAGAGACATGGATCTTTGTACATGATGATGATTATTATTTAAATACATGAATAATGAATTATTTACCTCTCTTATACATTTATACATGTTTTATAATCTATTGATAATTTTATATTTTCTTATACATTATCATCTAAATTTATTGATTTAGATAATAGAAAAGTGAATTGATGTAAATTTTATTTTTAAGAATTAGCTAGATTGAATAATAATTTAATATTAATCTTTACAGAACTTCGTTCTAGTGGTTGTCTGTATTTCACACGAAATATTGTTCAATTGTTAGTATACAATAGATCTGGGAGTGTTGTGTTTTGGGTTTTGTTTTTGTTGAGCATGAAATGTTATGGTTTTAAGTGGGTAATATTTTTTTTTGTTTTTTTTATTTTTAGGCAAAATGTAGTATATTGGATGTTGACATCTCTGGTGCAGTGGGTTGCTAATTGGTGACGTTATTTTGTTTGTTTGACCTAATATATGATGTTAATGGTTAATCTGAACTTATGAGTTTCATGTGTGGGGAGCCATTTTCATTTTTAAGCCATGACTTTACTTTTTGTTTGTTTGTTTGCTGGGTTGATATATTTGTTGGCAACGTCGTTAAAAGTTTTTCCGTAAGAGGAAGATATTTGTCCTTGTCAATTTGTGATGCTTGAAACTATCCTCTTCTTCATCTATTTTGTGGATCATTCCTCCACTGTAAACTTCTACTTTACTACACTATGATCTCTTGTTTTCATCAGAGGCTCTTGCAGCTTTCTTGCCACTTGAAGCAACTCTATATTTGTTCTTCAGATGATTGGTCTCCACATCGTCCACATTTGTTTTTTCATTTTGTTTTACATGGTTAGTTTTTTTTGTGTAGTAGTTGTTTTATCATTCTGAAGGCGACTTGAGACTCTGACTATGTATTGTCCCTGCCATAAAAGCATGTGCATACAATGAAAACATATGAAAAGGCAGTCATGAAACTCCAATATTTTAACTTTATGCTGGAGTTTAATCTGTTATCTATACAAACATAAATCATAGGAGAATATATTTAACTCAATTCCTTAATCAAGAGAAAACTATCCAGAAAGAACAAAATATATCCTGAAGATTTGATTGTAAAAACATCTAAATATTTAGCATTCCTCCTCTGCAATCTCAATAAATATGGTCTTCTCCGTAAACCTAATAGGAATGGGGCCATCGAATTAACAGAATAAAGGATCGAAGTTTTGATTTGCTAGGGATGAAACTTAAATATTTATACTCGAATGAAACATAATTGAGAAAGTTTCATAATCAAGAATAGGAAAATAAATCGTTGTATGATTTCGAGAGGAAGAATGCTTACCTTTTTATATTCACAGGTACACCGCTTCCTGAAGAAAATATTGCATTCAAGGCTTCATTGATTGAATTAATAAGAGATTTAACACGAAATAATTGTAACAGAGACTGTTTCGGTGACTGAGACGAAGATCAGAAGTCGCGATCGAACGAAGAGAAAAGACGATCCCTAACCTTCTGTTAGACAGCGTGAAGCAAAGATTAGAGTCGGCCCTGGCCGTCACACAGGATTGCTCAACATCAGGCCCAGAAAATAGCAAAGCCCGTATCATTTATGACTTTTGGAATAAATGAAACGCTGAGTTTGAGTCTTCTGTGACACGTGTCGCCGCGAGAGAGAATGACTTATCTAGGTGGACGATGAGGTGGCGCGTTCTGGAGAGAGCAAACAGTACTTTATATAAATAGATAGATAGCTAGAACAAACGAATGAAGCAACGAATCAATTACATTTGGAGCTCCATAATTATAATAATTGCTGTAAATAGAGCGTGTAGAGACTGAATATTTCTGTGTATTATTATTGATCAATAGAGGTTCCTTATATAAGGATTACAAAAAGAGTAGAAAAAAGGAAAGTATCCAAAACCTAATCCAACAGGAAATAGGAAAACTAAAGATAACAAGGAAAAGGAAAACGTCATAATCCTAAGACGGTCTAAACCGACCGTCTCTCTCTCCTCGGACGACCGACTCTCTCTCCTCTTGGTCAGGGCCACGGCTGGGCCTGGTTATGGCTGATGGGCTTTCTCCTCTTGTCTTGGTTAATGGCAATCCACTCCATGATTTATAACACTCCCCCTTGGATGCCATAACCATACAGGATTTGTAGTACGCTTCATGTTGCCTCATTAAAACCTTATCAGGAAAACCCAGTGGGACAAAACCATGATGAAGGAAAAAGAGTACAACACGCACTACTCCCCCTGATGTGAACCTCAGTGTCGGTTCTACATTCTACGCATCTTGGTGCGTGATATTTCCTATATGTATAG
>NW_013617619.1:6008-11886 GCF_000695525.1 Brassica oleracea var. oleracea | reverse complement strand
CATACTATAAGGTCGTGGTGCTTGGGACAATTAAGCCTAATGAGTTTCCCTTTGTGTACATGTTTCACAACGTGAGATCTTTTACGGGATAACTCTGTGCCTTTTCAATCTTTGCATCAGGTTTAGACTTTAGGATGGCTAATCCTATCATGCCATATAGTGTAAAATTTCGTGGTGTTATCTCAAAATTTCGTGGTGTTATCTTTTCAATCTTGCCTCTTTATCATACTGATCTGTAGCATAGTTTTGATCAGTAGAGATCATAGGTATAGTCTCGACTACTTTCTTTCAAGGTCTTAAGCGTTTTTCTTCTTAAAATCTAAAGGAACTTGTTTCCTTCCTTACCCATTGTTTCTACTTGGAAACCATACATTATAACTTCAATGGGTCACATGTTCTTTTGGGTGTGTATAATGCCTTTTAAGGCAATGCCTTAGCCATAGTTTCTTTACTATGCTTACTATACCTCTTTCATGATTTCTTACTTGGTTTTATGCCCTTTAAAACATTCATATGTTCAAGTAAGATCAGACAAGATAATGAATTCAAAATTAGTTCTATTATATATATAAAATCGTGAACCATCAAGCAGGTTTAAAAGCAAATCACAAAACAAGGACTTTAAAATAAAATGTCGAGATCCCTCTTAGTTAAATAGATAAGCCGGTCTGTCCATCTATTGCATTGGACATGGCTGCCTTGGATTCATCCTGATCCATATCCGTTTTATTTGTATCAAGGCATCTCATCTCACTGCTCATCTTTAGTACCTTGTCATTCTCAATCACCGTTAGGCAAGAGATCAGGTCATTATAAGTAAAAGAACCTCTTTCTATGTAGATATGTTTTGACAACAAATCCTCTGGATGGAATTGGGAGTATGTCTTGAATAGACAATCATTATCTGTTACCTCTTCTCCACATAATCTCAGTTGGTACACGACCCTGGACAAGGCAAAGTGAAACTCGGCCACTGTCTCAAAGTCTTGGAATCTGAGACTCATCCATTCATGTTTGACCTTTGGTAATAATACCATAGTGTATCTGGACTTTAATTCTGTCCAAAGGTCACGAGGATTCTCAATATGTAGATACTGATTTCTCAGTTCCTTAGTGAGATGATGGCTCATAATAATTATGGCTCTTAACTTTTCACTTTCAATTTCATCATTTATTTCAATGATACATTTCCCGAGTCCTCTAGACTTCAGGGCAATTGAAGAGTTCATTTTCCATTCTAGATAATTATCTCCCGAGAGATTTAGAATGGCATAATCCATGGGTTCAAATCTCGGCATCTGAAATCATATTATCAATCAATCCTTGATTTAGAAGTCTTGCAACCAATTCAAATAATCAGTGCATATGATTTCATAAGTCTATCTATGATACTTAGGACATATGGCTTTTCATTTGTGATGCTTATACCTCACGGCCATTATAAGATACAATGATCTTAAGAATCAGATCATGATGCAATCCGGTTTATATAACCATCCGGATACTAGGCCACACGGTCACTTTGATATGCACTAAGCCACACGGCTTTTAATCAATCAAGGGCACAAGGCCGCAAGTGTGAGCAATAGATTAGGCCACACGGCCATATACAAAACGGGATCTAAATGCATTCAATCTTATTTCTTAGTTGCATATCTATTAGGTTTTAGAATAATTTAGCAACCTAACTTTCATTCAATATGTAAATTCTTTAAAGCAATCTTTCAAGCTTTAAGTAATGAGAGATTTAAGGTTTCAAGGCCTTTAGGAATTTCAAACGAGATTAAGGGTTTCAAGGCCTTAAGGATTTCGAATTTTGAGATTAGATCTATCAATCCTAAAATCTCAGATCAATCAATCAAACAATCAAACAATTTAGAAACCTCAATGATCAATAGATCAGATGAAGTCAAAACCGATTTAAGCTTTTAGGGTTTTCTAGGGTATTTCGAAAACTTTGATCTTTGATCAAGGGGATTTGATTTGAGATTCAAAAACCTTTAAGGTTCTGATTTTAATTGATCAATGGATCAATCTCGAATTATGGTTTAGGGGATCGGACTTATTCGAGCTCCGATTTACTCATTTAGGGTTTGATCTATTTGTCCTTAGGCTTTCATCTTAGAGATTATGTTTTAGGGTTTCAATCTTTACAAACAATCAGGTTCGATTCATGTTCTCAGATTAAGTCTGTACCTTTGTTTTGCAGGTCTGAACCGGAGCACCAAAGATCAGAGACGAGCTAAGACGAACGGACGCGGAACGGCTCCTATCGGGTCGCGTTGCCGAGAGATATCGCGAGCTTGATTCTTCTCGCGGACGGTTGCGTCTGGTCGGGGATTTGGTCTGAGCTGGACGCAAGCTGAGCTGAGGCTGAGGACGTTTATCACGGACAGGGAACGTCTGAAGCTGAGCTTGATCAGAGTTGAGCTTGATCGGAGTTTGCAAGCCGGAACGCAAGCAAGAACAATTTAGGGTTCTTCGGGATTAGATCTTTGCACAAACTCCTCTTAGCTCATGAAATAAAAACAAGGAGTATTAGATTACATGAACACCATAATCTGAACAAGATATCATCAAACAACTAAGATATGATAAACTTATCTTTTACAGGATTTGAATTTGGCTAGAAAATCATGTTGGTTCGGATTAGGGCTCCAAAGGCCAAGACGGTGCCGTGTATTGTTTCTGAGATTTTGGGCGCGTCTGAGATTGGATCGACGAACGGTTCGCGCTGATGGATTCGTCTCGTCATGAGCTTCAATTTGATATGTGGCTCGTCGTCTGGTTCCTCGGGGTTTGAGAGATAGATCGATTTTAAGTTTCGCCTGAATTAGGGTTTATGTGTGACGGATTTTATGTTAGGTATTGTCTCAGGGTTTTGGAGTCTATCGTGCTGATAACGTGTTGTAAATAGAGGGTTTAGAGACTGAATATTTCTGTGTATTATTATTGATCAATAGAGGTTCCTTATATAAGGATTACAAAGAGTAGATAAAAGGAAAGTATCCAAAACCTAATCCAACAGGAAATAGGAAAACTAAAGATAACAAGAAAAAGAAAACGTCATAATCCTAAGACGGTCTAAACCGACCGTCTCTCTCTCCTCAGACGACCGACTCTCTCTCCTCTTGGTCACGGCCACGGCTGGGCCTGGTCGTGGCTGATGGGCTTTCTCCTCATGTCTTGGTTAATGACAATCCACTCCATGATTTATAACAATAAATACCAACTTAAAAATTTTAGAAAATATAATAATTTAGCAAAAAAAATAATAAATTTTAATGTAAAGATCATATGGTTTTTTTTTTATCATCGACCGTATACAGACTCATACTAACTCTGCAAATCAAATTGGTAAAAATTAATGAACGATGAAATACGGTGATTTTCTGACACTACATGCTAAACTATCCGCCCTTAAATTCTCCGTTCGAGGTATATGAATGATCTTTGAGTTTAGGAAAATTTCTTTCAAAGTTTTGATGTCTTCGAGATAACTTTCAAACGCTGGTCATTCTTCTGGTTCTGAAACTATCTTCACCAGTTGAGAACAATTCATTGCAAACGTGACCTGAAACTGACTCAACTTCCTCGTACACTCCATTGCCCATATTAACGCCTCCACCTCCGAGGGAAGAGGTGAGAAACTTGTCATAACATTTCTTACCCCCATCAGTCCGACAAAACCCTCCACAGTGTTATATCAACCTTGTCCTGAATAAGATTCTTTTTCTTTGCACGAACCATCTGTAAAGCACCATCGCCCTATAATTGATGGTAAAGTCCGAACCTCTACATGTTGTTCTGCCGGTTGTGTATAAACTTTAAAGATCATATCGTTTTTATGTATTAACTTTCATAAAATTAAAAGCCTTATACTCCCTCTGTTTCATAATAAGTCTCATTCTAACATTTTTTTCTTGTTACACAAAAAGTGTCACTTTACAGTTCCAATGCAAATTATATTTACTTTTAGCTGAAAATTAATTGCAAACTGCATTGATTTTATAAATAATTTTATTTATCTCAAATACTATTGGTCAGAGAGGTGTAATTAATAACAACTTACGTATATTTCAGCAACTTTCTTAATCTCTATGAAAAATGTCATTGAGACACTTATTCAGAAACGGAGGGAGTATTTGGTTACATCCAAAACAGACCGTCGTTACATTACAAATATTTTAAAGTGTTCACCAATTCCTCTTATGTAGATATATTACAAGATAATAACTCTGTATTTAGGGGTGGACATTTTATCCGTTAAATTTGATTTGATTCATTATTCGCCTCGATTCGATCCAAAAAATCCGGATATCCGTAAGTCTTCGAAGCAAAGCAAATACTAAAATCAATATCCATCAAAAACGAAGCAAATCACAAATATTAAAAAATTTAGGGACGGATATCCGATCCGCTCCGACTTTTATACAAATGGATGTATATCTACAATTAAATATAAAGTTTTAAATGTATAATATTATATAATTATTATTTAACATATAATTTATTAATTTTGTTTTAAAAGTTACTTATAAAAATATTAAATTAAAAAATATATATATTAAATCTTTATACGAAACTACAACTTTTCTAAAAATATTTGTTTTATAAGAAAAATTATTAATTTTAAAAATTTATAAAACATATAGTTCATTAATTTTTACTTTATGTGAAAAGATATTTCAAAAAAATAAATGGGTATTATTTTTTCTATATTTACTTGTATCGAACAAAGCGGATGAAATATCCGTAAATATATGTGAATATTCTAAAATATCAAAAAAAATTCCAGATATCCAGAAAACCGAATATTCATATCTTTGCGAAGCAAGGCAAATCAGAAAATTAAATATCTCTGTATAAAACAAATCACAAATACTGAAAAATATGCTACTATTCGATCGGTGCCAAGGCCTATATGTATTAGTATTACCACGATGTCGGGTACAAGTTGTCGGTTCGCTATCACCGAGAACATAATTCATAGAATATGAAACAGAAAAAAAACCATCAAATTGAAAAATACTTGTTTGGTTTGATGTATGTGTTGCTATGTCACGGTTCGTGTTGCGTCTCGATTCATTTTTGAGACGAGACTACGAATGATAATAGTACACGATTCGCTGCTATTTAAAGAGACGATCGACGATGCTTCCCGGCATCATCTGTCCATTTTAATATTCAAATCATTTCCTCTCTCAAATATGTCGAAGATGACATCCCACACATTAACATATCTCATTATATCTAGCAGTTCAAGTTATCGTATTCTCGCTCATATGTACACCCTCTTGTTTTTTTTTTGATCATCGCATTTATGTTTAACTTTAGAAAATTATCTGAACACAATTTCAAAGATCATGCCCCCACCCCTAGACTATTAACTCCACGGAATTAGTATTAAGAACTAAGAACTGTTACGAAAGTCAAAAATAGGAGGAGGAGCCGTAATGTTTGAAATATAAAAAGATGTGGGGCTCGCTGTACTATTTGCACAGTAAATTCTACTTCCATATAAACGATCGATTCGATCGTTTATAAATCATCATTCACTCTTCTCTTCTCTCTATAATAAACACTTTCTATCAGTGTTATAAAATCTACGGGTATAAATTTTGCCCTTATTTAAATTTCCGCGATACAATAAAATTCCAGTTCCTTTTATAACACGTTATCAGCACGATCACTCTGCGATTCGGTAAAATTTATTTGTACCATTTATACCCTGTTATAATGGTCGGTATACCGCCTCTACTATTATTTATATCATGTTATAATGGCCGGAATACCGCCTATATTATTTACTAGTAATTTAATTTATTTATTGGTCGGCCGAGCCGCCTTATATTCTGTTTATTATTTATTGGTCGGC
>NW_013617619.1:0-4667 GCF_000695525.1 Brassica oleracea var. oleracea | reverse complement strand
TATATATATATATATATATATTAACTTTCAGCTATGATTTCAAGTAATTTTATTTTACTTACTTTTATAGTAAAGGTATAAAAACATTGAAACATCTAAAATAATTACATTAATGAAAAAGGAAAATTTCTTATTAATTTGTCAAGCATTTATATTCTAATAAGAACAACGAAATGAATAGTGAAGATTAATATTATTTTAAGTTGAGAAAAAACGATATATTAGTATTAAAATTTAAGGTAGGGTTAATTAATTTTCACTTACTTATTACCCGCCCTAACCCTACGTTTCAAAATGGTTAATCTTTCAAGTAAAAATATTATAAATATCATCGTGACATCATATTGTTATGCAAAACAGCTAAATTTTAAAAGATTATTAACTTTTTTTAAAAAATTAAAGAAAGTATTATAATATTAAGAAATCCATCATCTAAAATTAAAATTAGGCGGAGTTCAACAACAAGGAAAAAAATAATTTATATTTATCTTCATCATCATCTTTGTTGTTAGTTGAGTATTTTTTGGTTCAATAAATACATTGAAATATTTGAAATGGAAACAATTAGATTTGCACTTTTATTATTTTAATCAGCTCTTCAATATCATACTTAGTTTAGCATAAACCGTAACAGAATGCAGTCATGTTTAGTCCAATCTATTCATACAAATAATAATCATGAGAACCACGAGCCATTTTTAAGATCCCAAAATATAGAAAATCACAATCAACCAACTAACTACGAATTCAAAATTATCAAAAAACATACAACGAGAATACCTGCACCTCATCCACTCAAATAATAATATATTAAATTATAGAACTTATTAATATAGAAACAAACATCAAATAAAACATAATTAATCTTAACACGTAATCCCTCCGCACACCCTAAGACCATCTCCACTGGTTTACTCTATTTTTTCCTCTAAAACAGAGTAACTCTATAATAGAATTGGATGTTGCTCCAATAGTACTCTATTTTATAGTGAAAAATAGAGTGATGAACAAAAAAATAAAAAAGTTACTCTATATATAGAGTAAAAAATAGGTTTACACTATTATAGAGTAGAAAAGAGAGTACCATTGGAGCATTTTTACTCTAAATTCTATTTTAGAGGAGAAAATAGAGTGAAGTTAGATATGCCCTAACATTCTTACAAACTATAAATTTTATTATACGTTTCTTTTCCAAAAGCTTACACAAAACACATGCAAAAAATGCTTAATTATATAATTACATACATCATATGTAAATCACATTCCGCGCGTAGCGCGGACCGACCCTAGTTTAAAGTATAATATATTTGATACATTGGAGATAGTCTAAATCACTATAGTGAATTTATTGATTTAAAAAACAATACTTGAAAAGAAATATTCACCAAATGTATTTTTCAGTCTATTTAATGATTTAAAAAATAATATCAACTTAAGAAAATATTCACCAAATGCACTGATCGATTCTCGTGTCCCACCCAATAAACCGAGCGGTAAATATAGTTGAATATTCACGATTTAGAAAATATAATAATTTAGCAAAAAAATTAATAAATTTAATGTAAAGATCATATGGTTTTTTTTATCATGACATATACAGTTTCATATTGATTCCGCAAACCAAATTGATAATTCTACATCCATGTGAACGATGAGATATAGTTATTTTCTGACACTATATGCTAAATTATCCGTCGTTAAATTTTCCGTTCGAGGTATACGAATGATCTTTGAGTTGAAGAAACTTTCTTTCAAATTTTTGATGTCTTCGAAATAATTTTCAAACACCGGTCATCTTCTGGTTTTGAAATTATCTTCACCAATTGAAAACAATTCGTTGAAAACGTAAACTGAAACTCACGCAATTTCCTCATACACTCAATTGCTTATATTAACGCCTTCACTTCCGAGTAAAGAGGTGAGAGAATTGCCCTAACGTTTCTTACCCCCATCAGTTTGTCAAAACCCTCGAGAGTGCTATACCAACATTGTCATGAATAGGGTTCTTTCTTTCCATGAACCATCTGTAAAGCATCATCGTCCTGGAATTGATGGTAAAATCTGAACCTCTACATGTTGTGTTGCCCGATGTGTATAAACTTTAAAGATCGTATGGTTTTTATGTATTAACTTTCATAAATTTAAAAGCCTTATACTCCCTCTGTTTCATAATAAGTATCATTCTAATATTTTTTTTTTGTTACACAAAAAGTGTCACTTTACAATTTCGATGCAAATTATATTTACTTTCAGCTGAAAATTAATTACAAACTGCATTGATTTTATAAATAATTTTATTTATCTCAAATACTATTGATCAGAGAGGTGTAATTAATAACAACTTACATATATTTCAACAACTTTTTAATATGTGTGAAAATATCATTGAGACACTTATTCAGAAACGGGGGAGTATTTGGTTACATCCAAAACCGACCGTAGTTACATTACAAATATTTTAAAGTGTTCACCAATTCCTCTTATGTAGATATTACAAGATAATAAGTACTCACTATGTATTTAAGGGTGGGCATTTTATCCAGTTAAATTTGATTTGATTCATTATTCGCCTCGATTCGATCCAAAAAATTCCGGATATCCGTAGGTATTTGAAACAAAGCAAATACTAAAATCAATATCCGTTAAAAAGAAGCAAATCACAAATATTAAAAAAATTTAGAGATGGATATCCAATCCACTCCAACGTTTATACAAATTGATGTATATCTACATTTAAATATAAAGTTTTAAATGTATGATATTATATAATTATTATTTAACATATAGTTTATTAAATTTTTTTTTAAAAGTTACTTATTAAAAATATTAAATTAAAAAAATATATATAAAATCTTTATACAAAACTACAACTTTTCTAAGAATATTTGTTTTATAAGAAAATTTATTAATTTTAAAAATTTATAAAACATATAGCTCATTAATTTTTTACTTTACATAAAAAGATATATCTAAAAAATAAATGTGTATTATTTTTTCTAGATTTACTTGTATTGAACAAAGTGGTTGAAATTTCCGTAAATATCCGTGGATATTCAGAAATTTTTAAAAAATTCCAAATATCCGAAATACCGAATATCCATATTTTTGCGAAGTAAAGCCAATGAGAAAATTAGATATCAATGAAGTACGAAACAAATCACAGATACTGAAAAGTATGGTACTATTCGATCCATGCCGTGCCAAGGCCTATATGTATTAGTATTACCACGATGTCGGGTACAAGTTGTCGGTTCGCTATCACCGAGAACACAATTCATAGAATATGAAACAGAAAAAGACCACCAAACTGAAAAATACTTGTTTGGTTTGATGCATGTGTTGCTATGTCACGGTTCATGTTGCGTCTCGATTCAAATTTGAGACGAGAGACTACGAATGATAATAGTACACGATTCGCTGCTATGTAAAGAGACGATCGACGATGCTTCCCGGCACCATCTGTCCATTTTAATATTCTAATCATTTCCTCTCTCAAACATGTCGAAGATGGCATCCCACACATTAACATATATATCTCATTATATCTAGCAGTTCAAGTTATCGTATTCTCGCTCATATGTATCCTCCTGTTTTTTTTAATCATCATCTTTATGTTTAGCTTTAGAAAATTAGCTGAACATATCCGATTACGTTGAAATGTATTAATACAATTTCAAAGATCATGCCACCACCCCTAGACTATTAACTTCACGGGATAAGTATTAAGAACAAGGAACCACGATATTTTTGTTTTCATTGTAACGTTAATATATAGAGTGACGTTATTAAGCTTCTTCCACCGTGGCACTAGTCAATAAGTCAATGGACCGACACCACCGACATTACGTCTTTTAGCCAATCAGAACACGCTTTTGGGTCCTACACTAGGACAAATTCCTAGATTTATAGACACGTGTTGACTTCTAATTGCTTATTATCACTTTTCTCTCTGTCTCATTTTTATGTCGTCTTTCTATTTTTCTGAACGTTTGTCCACCGTCCAATTTTCACTAATAGTCGACACGTGTCTTCCCATCTATGGTGAGTTAAATAGTTAGCACTAACTCTCTTCTTTCTTTAACTATTTATGGGATTTACAATTGCATCCATATATATGTTATTTTATAAAGAAAACCCCAAACCACTAAGCTCTCAATTTTCTTTTTGATTTGGCAACTCTATCTAGTTACCAGTCTCATCCAATATATATATATTTTTTTTGATAAGTACATCCAATATTTTCGTGATCATTGCAAAATTATCTAACATAGATTAGTCTCTGATCACGTAAACAAATTGTTATCATTAATAATTCCTCAAGAGAATGTTAGTTACGTGGTGGAGAAGATAAGAAGCTATAAAAAGGAAAATAAATAAGTAGGGCCATTTTGTAATATATCTAAAATATGCAAATATTTTAATAAAATTTTAAAATAATCATAGAGCGTGAAATCCGCGTTGGATTGGACCCCTCCATAGTCCTCGCAGTATAAAACGAACGTCCTCTCATTCATCTCAAAGTATACTTTGATCATTTTCATATTCTCATAAAACCTAGCAAACCTTTTCTTGATAACTATGGCAGAGGAAACCAAGAACGTAGTTCATGAGCAGGAGGTGCCAAAGGTAACGACCGAGGAATCATCAGCGGAGGTCACGGATCGAGG
>NW_013617618.1:33298-33684 GCF_000695525.1 Brassica oleracea var. oleracea | reverse complement strand
GCACCGAGGTCACCTGTCCCGTGGACGAAGAGAACCCGCACTGAGATCACCTCGCCCATGGGCGAGGACCGACCTCCTATCCCGAAACCGTGCATCCTCGTCTAAGTTCCCGTAACACAATCCTCGGGCCCTTGGGCATAATACCCATGTCTCGTCTCGCTTAGGATTATAAAATAAAGACTTCCGGAAAAGTTATAAAAAACTTTGTCGTCGAAATGGATTCCTGCCTGCCGTATAAAACATCTATGGTTAGCTTGAACACCACTCGGACGGAGATGCCGACGTCCATCTGAGAAGAACGCGGAGCCAGTCCGCTCGGCAGGATGCATCGTTCGAAAAGCCCATGACAGAGGAAGAAGAAAACCTCCATTGGGGAGAGCAGGAAG
>NW_013617618.1:9777-33195 GCF_000695525.1 Brassica oleracea var. oleracea | reverse complement strand
AAAAGCCCGTCTCGCGACGAATCCGGCCCAGGAAAAAGTGCAAACCGACCTAGAGAGAGTATATAAGGAGGGCTTAAGGCGAGGAGCAGGGGAGAGCTTCCTCAGAGCAAACTTAATACTTAGAGCAATTTAGGCATTTTTCCGTTTTTACTATCGAGCAGCGACTCTACGAGGCTAGAACTTAGGTGGCTAGACTAGCGAACGTACCGACAGCTCTCGTGGCCTAGGATCTTACCTGTTGTTCACCCTCAAACGCGAATTCGAAAATATGACCTCTTTGTTCTCTTTTCGCTCTTTTACGATTTATTACTTTCGACTCTTTCATATTGATTGTGTTGTGCGTGGCCCAGCAGATAACCGGGACCTTCAGGGAAGGCTAGGTTAGCTTGGCTTTCCTCCGATTAACAAAGCTCGACGGTGTGAATTCCGGTTCCCACATTGAGCAGCTCCTCGTCTGTGAAGCTATCTTGTAGTTTATCTGCTCCTGGTGTGTAGGTTACTGTTTCTACTGCAAAGCTCTCGTGGTGGTGTTCATCTGCCCAACTACCAATCGAGTAGTCTCCGTCTCGCACACGGTTGAAATCAGTGTCGATCGATTTGTAGTAGGAAGTGTCGGTCGAAGCTCCTTTTCGGCATCGTTGTTGAGGTTGAGTGTCGATTGATGGCAAGCTCGTCATGTCGATCGATGGTGCAGTCCTTGTCCAAGAGGAATGGTGTAAGAGTTTATCTACCTCATCAAGGATGGCTCTGTACTCAATGGCTTGTTCCTCTTCATAGTCTTCATCATACTCGTCTGTATGCATATTTTGTCTGGTGTAAGCGTCAATAGTGGGGTTGTAGTGGTCATTCTCCCACTCATCCGGATGTGTGTCGACCGATTCTTCATGTGGTATGTCGGTCGATATCTGGTTACTACTATCGATCGATGTTGCAGTGTGAGTCTCGATCGATTCCAAATATTCAGTTTCGTACTCATCTCCACAGTGGCAAGCTGCAATGATACCTGCATCATTGATTCTTCTGGAGATCGTCTGTGATTTCTTGACTGGATAGGGTCGTAGTGGGCATTAGGATCGATTAGTATTAGACACAACTGGTTAGTTTGCAAGTTGCACACTGCTCCCACAGTTGACAAGAAAGCTCTCCCAAGTAGTAGAGAAGAGTTCCAGTTTAACTTGATGTCCAAAACATGGAAATCAACTGGAACTATACCAATCTGCACTTCTAGGTCTCTCACAATTCGTCCTGAACTCTTCTGGGAACAATCCACAAAAGTGAACAATTCCTGCGAAGGCTCCACCTGCAGACCCAGATGGTCTGCCATAACCCTAGGTAGGATGCTGACTGATACTCTTGTGTCGCACAAAGCATGTGGGAATTCAATACCCTGCACTGTTCATGGTATTGCAAATTTCCCAGGATCACTCTTCTTCTTCAATGTCGTCCTTCCCTTCATCTTTTCTCTGGCTTCACAGAACATTCTCCCAATGTCTTCTTCTTTCTTTATGGTTTCTCTGAAGAACATCCACAATCTGTGGCTGTAATAAGCTTCTTCGAATGGCTTATGTAGAGGAATCCTGAAGACTCTCTTTTGGAAATTTTCCATTTCCTTTTCATTAGCCCCCCTCTTTAGATGTTTCGCCACTTTTTCCTTTCTTCTCCTTAGGGTTCTTCCAGTAGAAACCCTATCCTCTTCCATAGGATAATCTCCATCATCTGAAGGTGTCCTGATAGGCTTCGGTGGTTGTTCTGAAGGTTTAGGTTTGCGCCTGAGTGCGTTAAGTCGTGCCACATCTATCTTCGGCATCTGCACCACGGTAGGTGATAGGGGCTCGTCGATCGATAGGAGGTGATGGGTATCGATCGATATTAGCTTCTGAGTGTCGATCGACGTTGCTGTTGGTATGTCGATCGATTCGGACATTGTCAGGGCTGGGCGGATGTGGGTGTTTTACTGCGAACTCCTCGTGAGTTAGAATCTTCAGGGCATTGCAAGATGCGGTTGATTCCGTAGGTGTTGTCGATCGATGCTCTTGTACTTCTGTCGATCGATTCTGATTGGTGTATGTCGATCGATGCTCGGTGGTTGGTGTCGA
Source organism: Brassica oleracea var. oleracea (assembly GCF_000695525.1). Taxonomy (NCBI): domain Eukaryota; kingdom Viridiplantae; phylum Streptophyta; class Magnoliopsida; order Brassicales; family Brassicaceae; genus Brassica; species Brassica oleracea. Next base: position 31,099 of record NW_013617618.1, on the reverse strand, counting down.
TCGACACCAATGTGACCCGCCAAAACTCATCAAACTTTCTACCTCGAAATCGCCTTCTTGCAGCTTCTCTTCGTTCACCACTTGCCAAAAGTCATCCTCAATAATGGCATTCACGTGGTGCTTCATCACATCATCCACTACTCCTCTTGTTGAAGCTAACTGCCTCTTAATAGCATCTCCTGTCTGCACAACCCGTATCTCCATCTTCTTCACATGAGAGCTCAAAGTCTCAAACTTTGTGTTCAGGTTGGTGTAGACAGAATCTATCTTCCCATTGAAGACCATTGTCATTCGCTGCTGTTCCTCAAGAACCCTATCGAGCATCTCTTCAATCTTGCTCTCTTGAGTAGGGCGTCGGTGGCTTCTGGTAGTAGGAACTTCCAAAATTCCTGTTGTTGTTGTAGTTGTTGTTGTAGGGTTTCTGGTACTGCGAGTTTTGGTCTTTCCATTGGAGTTTCTGTTTCCTCCATGGTTTCCTTGGAATCTAACTCCACAAATGTAGTTTACTTCTTCTTCCTCTGTTCTACCCTCTACAGCTTCTGCATCTTCAGCAAAGCTGACCTGCTTCTTGAGAAGCTTGTGAACACTGTCCAGTTTTGCCTTCACCTCATCCATCTGATCATTCCCAAGCATGGTGGCAGATCTCTTCCTCTCAAAATCAGTGTTCTTGGTGCCGTTGCTGGATGCTAGCTTTTTGATCACTTTGACTGCCTCCTCTGGATTCCTGGTGTTGAAGTTTCCTTTGCTGGAAGCATCAAGAGCCATCTGGTACTGCACCGTGATGCCTATACAGAAAGTACTGAGTAGCTGTACTTCATTGAATCTGTGGTGTGGACAGTCTCTCTGGTAAGATTTGAATCTGATCCAAGAGCCTCTGAATGATTCTGCAGGCTCCTGAGTGAATGTAGCAATCTTGCTCCTCAAGTCTTCAGCACGCGCCTCATCAAAGAAATTGCATAAGAATGCATTCTTGATTTCGCTCCAGGATTTAAGAGATCCTGGTTGTAACTGCTTGAGCCAATGCAGAGCTTCTCCAGCAAGTGAATATCTGAAAAACTTGCATAATAGGTAGTCTTCAGAGACTCCCTTGACTCTAATAGCAGAAATCAGATCCTCGAACCTCTCCAGATGGTCCATAGGATGCTCGTGGGATAGTGCATGGTAGGGCAACTGTCCCACAAGTGTGTAGTACTACGCTTTCAGCTCAAACTCCCTCTCAATGGTAGGAGGAAGGATGGCTGATCTGTTGGTGTACTAGCGATCTGGACGGTTGTAGTCAGCAAACGTCCTGGGTTGCGCAGCCTCATCTATAGGTAAGGTAATACTTGTAGTAGTAGCATCAGGCTCAGGGATTGCAGCCCCCTGAGCATATATTCTCTAACATGCTGCATTACGCAGATGACCTTCCTGGTCATGCAGGTCTCCATTGTTGTCCCGAACAAGTATCAAAGGCGCAACCATTGCTCGCGGATCAGTATCGATTGATGTTCGAGATGGAATGTCGATCGATGTCGGGTGAAGGTTATCGGTCGATAGGGAGCGCGCTTCCTTACGGATCGTACGTTCCAGACTTGCAGGATCTGGTGAGAATATCAGTTGTGATTCCTTGTTGCTTCTGGTACTGCTGGGCATGTACCTGAAAATCAAAGAAAAAAAATTTATGTCAGAATACTTAACAAAAATTAGAAAACAGGCGATCAAAGCTCCCCGGCAACGGCGCCAAATTTGATACCACTAAAATTACCCTAAAGAGTGATTTATACTCTCTCAAATAAGAGGTCGAGTTGTAGTACTTAGGGATCGAATTCACAGGGAGCTAGGGAACCTAGAGATTCTAATATGATTTGTTAAGCAAGATGTTTTTAAGAGTTTTGAAAGTAATTGCAGTTTTATATTGAACAAGTACTTGTTCCATAGCAAGTTTTGGGGGTTTTGGTGCTTAAAAAGGAAATAGCTAGACCTAGAGTTTTTATTCAGGAAAGTTGGAATTATAAACCTATAGATGCCTAATGAGTTGCATGCATGGTAATGTAAAGCTCAACTATTTGATCAACAAGTCTTTCGGCCTTTGCGAGCATTGACTTGTTGACTATTAACTAGATCTATGATCTCAACTCTCGTTATATTGATCTATAGAAAGTGTCGATCGATATTCCAATGGGCGTATCAATCGATACACCATTTGCACCGTCAATCGATTATTCAAGTATGATATCGATCGACGCGCTCTAGTCAAGCTTTATGCGGAGGTTGAATGAATGGTTACTAAGCTCATTGTATCAGCTCTCGCCTTGCTCATAGCAAGAAACAAAGTTCATTTAGATGACATGGCTAAGCAATTCATAACAATAGTTAGGTATAAAAACTTCATAGAATAAATAAGATAAATATCAATGGAGTTCCAATCACAAATTATAACTTTGGATCTTCTCTCCTATCTATCAATAAAACAATGAAACACAAAGAAAACACACTTTGCCTCTAACATAACGGCAAAGCTTATATAATTAGAGTAAAACACGTCAGGGGCAATCTTGTAAAATAGTGAAATCTTGGGCTTCAAGTCGGCTGTGACCAAACAGGCTTCTGCGCGCTTCGCTATCGATCGATACCATGACTTGTGTATCGATCGATTCTAGCTCTCCAATATCGACCGATTGTCGATCTCGATGGTCATCTCGGGTGCTTGCTCCAAATATCTCCAAAATGCTCCAAAATCATCACTTATCTCCAAAACATTCATCATCTTATAAATATATTAAAGAGACTCTATAATAATATAAATATTAGTAAAAATACCTATAAACTATGGATGAAAACGGGTCAAATCCATAGTCTATCACCGTTAGGATGGTTATAAATACGTGAGAGATTTCTTTTTCGTTTCAACTTCGATTCTTTTTCCTCATCTCTCTTTTACTTTTTCTCTAAGATTTCTTGATCGTTGAACTTGAGATGTCCTCATCGTTCAGTTTTCCTCGTCCGACGACTACGACCGATAATCTTGAGGATCTCTACAAGGTGTATGGGGTCGATCGCGCCGTCGTTCTTGATTTGACCGGTGCGACTGAGACTCCCAAAACCGTACGAGGAGGGTATTGCGGAGCCTATCGTTCTTTCTTTCACTCTTGCGGTCTTACCTTCCCGATTCCGGAGCCTGTGCTCGAGATTCTGGCAGAGCTTGGATTATTCTTTACACAAATCCTCCCGAATTTTCTTAGGCACCTTATTGCGTTATTGGTTAGGGCTAGGGAGGAAGGTCTTCCTTTTGGCCTCGGTGAGTTCCGACACCTCGTTCTGGTGAAGCGGAACAAGGAGAATCCTGGTACCTTCCTCGTGTCTCCGCGCCCGGGTCGCCACATCATCGAGGACGTCCCCTATCGTAATGAGAAGTGGCACGAGCAGTTTTTCGTTTTTAACGTGGATCGAGCGTCTGTGGGCGATTTTGATTTCTCTCGACTTCCCCGGAATTGGGCTGAGAATATCGGTTAGTTTTTTAATCTGAGTGTCAATATTTCTCTTTGGGGAATTGGTGACTCAATTTCTCATTTTTCTTTGATTGTTTCAGCTCCTTCCGGAAGTTCATTGATGTCAGACGAGATTCGTGGTCTGATCGAAGTCCTTCGGAGAGGTCATTTGAACTGGTCTTCATTTGACCAGACTCGAATTCAAGCTGCTTTCGCCATGCCAGAAGAGACCAACAGGCCCCCCCTGGTTGAGGGTTCTGAGGATGAGGCGAAATACTCCCGGGAAGTCGTTACGACCCCTTCCGTTCAAGGTCAATCTTCAGATCGACTGGTTAGACAGCTCGTGAGGAGGTCGTCGTTTCGTGCTTCTGGGTCGGCATCAAGGAGCCGAGCTTTTGATAGACCTCCTTTGATCTCGATTCGGGACACCGAAGATGAAGGTTCTTCTTTAGAGGAGCGATCTCCAATCTTGTTGAGCCCTGGTTTGGAAGATGAGACCGTGCCACGACCCATAAGCGGCGTCAGTCGTCGAAGGCCGCCTTGCCCGGTCCATCTTGTCCTAGGCTTGTTCCTGAAGGCGATGGTTCTTTGTTTGCGGCTCAAGGCGACTTAATCTCTCTCACCGGCCGCATGAGGTCTGCAGGCTGTCGTTTTCCGTCCCTTGCTTCTTCGGCCGAGAAGGAAGCTTACGCTAAGGTTGCGGATGCGAGCTCTAAGGTTTGATTCTCGCTCTCTTCCTTCTGAAAGGCGCTTCGAGGTGCTTATTAGTTCGTTTCGATTTCTTTTTAGGTGATGGAAGCTTTCAACAAGTACGTTATGGTGATGGAGGATCGCGTCGAGGCTTCTCGGAATGACAAGGAGATTGAAAGAATTGGTTCCAAGATTAAGAGGCCTTTGGAGGAACTTGAAGCCACCAAACGCGAGGGAAAAAGGGATGCTTAAAATATCGAGGCTTTGACTGATGATTTGAGGAGAATTCAGCAGGAGAACGAGGCTTATACGACTCAGGTCGTTGCTCAGAGGGCCAACATCGCGGCGCTTGAGGTCGAGAGGGATCAGGATATTCGTCTTGCTTCTTGTATCGCTCGTCGTGATATCGAAAAGCAATATCGAGAGGTCCTCGAATCCTTGAAGGAGAAATTGACGAGTAAAAAGAAGGAAGTGTCCGCTAAAATCTAGTTGCAGGAGGTGATTGCCAACATCGATCTTCTGAACGAGCTTAAGGATGGGGGCCTAGCCGTAGATGCAGAGCTTGCTCGTTTGAAGGAGATGGAAGGAGATTGTGAAGGTCTTCTTGCTTCAGCCGCCGTGTCAGATTGGTCGATCACCGAGCTTGATCTTCCTCAAGTTTCCGAAGATTTAGTGGATCAAGTCGAGGGGTCGTCTGTCCCCGATGGATCCGATTCTAGTTAATCTCTTATATTTGATTTATTTTTGTATTTTGTATTTTTATTTTCCGCGATCTTCGATTGCGAGGTTTGGAAAATCTTAAATGGATAAACACGATTTTCGGAAAATCTTTCTTCCTTAGCCTTTGAGATTCTTTTACTTAGGTCGTTGAGATACGGTGATGCCTTGGTCTTTATAAAGCCTCCCTTCGTTTTAGGGTTTACCACAGTACCCCGTTAGATTATTTGTCCTTACTTGTCAGGAGGACATGGCATCGAGAAGAATGACCCCTCGTAACTCCGAAAGGATACGAACTCGAGCTGGTAGTGTTAATGCGGAACACATCCGATCCGGAGACGTGAGCGAAGCGCTCACAGAAGTTCTTCGTGAGGAGACCAGACTCCCGCGGGCTTCAACCCAAGAGGGAAAGGACCTCGATGGTGACAAGTCTGCTGCTCATGTTAAATCGAGTAGCCCAACTCGTTCGGAGGGGCGTGATCGTCCTCCGAAGAAGGCTAAAATGAATGGTTCAAACCATCGTCTCGGTGTTTCGGGTGAGATGGCTGTTGCTAAACCGTTTCATTGGCAGTTTTCTCACTCCAAGGATTGTCCTATCACGGAGGATCCGGATAGCGTTTCTCACTTGGTGAGGAGGCATTTCAAACCAGCTGGGTGTCTGCTTCCTTCTTTGCGAAATATTACGGAGCGTGAGGCTTATGTGAAGATGGCTGTCGCTCATGCTAAGGTTGTCCTATTTGATATTGGCTGCTTTTGAATCTTTGGTTTGTTTTGTTGGTGCTGACTTGTTATGTTCCAGGCTATGGAGGCTAATAACGAGTTCACGGCGAATTTAGAAAAGCGCCTGCAGGATGTTCCGCGTTCTGACGAACTTTATGAATAAAAGAAGGTCGTTCGGGAGCTAAAACTTGGTCTGAAGATGGCTCAGGATCGAGAGCGTGCTAATGCTGCTCAACTGGCCGCTGCTGAGAAGCTGGGGAATCAGTCTGCTTCGCTTGAGGCTCGTCTATGAGTCGTGAGTGACAAGAGGAAGTCGGCTCTCGAGCAAGTTTCCTTTTTGGAGGCGAAGGTCGAATCTTCTGCTAATAAGTTCTCTGATGATCTTCGTCGCGCAACTTATGACGCTAAAAAGACTCTGGTGGATAGCTACTTGGATATGTTGATATCTCTGAAGAAGAAGTGGGAGAAGAAGAAGGCCGCAACTGATTTCGAAGCTCGCCTTAGGGAGGTTATGGAAAATATAGATCTCTTGAAGGAGATCATGAACAACAATCTTTTGGCCTCGGATGAGTTATTGCGTCTTTGTACGAAAGAGGTCGAGCTCGGGTCGGGGCTCGATGTGATGGCGGTTTCGGATTTCTCCATTGAGAAGCTTGATCTGCCTCAGATTACGGAGGATCTGCCAGAAGATTTCTTTGCTAAAGTTCCATCTGGGATGGACGACACAGGTGATAGGATGAAGCGCGCGGGTGGCCAGTTCGAGGATGGTGAATTCGGCGTCGAGGAGTAGTTTTAGGGATTTGACTTTTATTTTCACTTTCCCATTTGTTTCTGTTGCTTTATCTTTTTAATAAAGAAAGGATTTGTGAGTTTTTGAGTTGTTTGTCGTAATTTTTACGTTTACGCGAGGCCGTTCTTTTGAGGCCGTGTGTCGATTTCTCGTAGGTACTTTTATCAACGTACGTTTGATGTAACAAAAGATTTTGTTAACTTGTTTTGCCGCGCTTGTTGGCGGGGCTGGCTGTAACCGAAAACTTGATCAGAGTCCTGGTTTACAGTCAACCGTCTAAGAATATTGCGATGTTTTGGATATAGGAGATCTACCGAGCTCGAACTGCGAAGTGTAAGAATCAAATTTTATTAAAAGGTTGGTTTTCGGTTTGTTACAAAATTGTGATAAGGAAGGAAGCTTGCCTATCGATTTGAGGTCGATGCTGTCGCGTTTAGCGTGCTTTGGGTGTTACGACGCGTATCCTTCGAGCTGTGTAATTGGTGGGTGACTGAACTCGTGTCGTGGGTTGCCTACGTACCCTCGGCGAGGGATCAAGTCATAACGTAGTTCGATTATTTTCCCCGGGACAGGGTCCTTTGTTCAGCTGTTCGTGTACGTGTGTACGTCTGATGTTGGTCTTGGTCGCCAGATTAAGAGTGCTGCTCTATATCTTTGAAGCTCGCAAGGTAGCACATTCTGGAGCTCTTCTGGCTCCCTCTAATGGGTTCGATTCCTTTCGGAGTCAGGAATTTCAGGCACTGGTGGTAGGTTGAGGGAACTGCCTTCATGTTGTATAGCCAGGGTCTTCCAAGGATTGCATTGAATGGGGCTGGGCGGTCTATGACAATGAATTCAACGATTTTCCTGATTTCTCCGGCAGTTACAGCGAGCTCGATTGACCCGAGGGAGTAGGTGGTTTCCCCTGCGAACCCAATCAGAGGGGTTCGTTCTTGCTTGAGGAGTGCTTTGGTGAATCCCATTTTCTTGAACGCGTCGTAGAAGAGGACATCAGCCGAGCTACCGTTGTCGATCATCACTCGAGATAATTCTCAGCCGCCGACGTCGAGTCGTATTACGAGAGCGTCATCATGTGGTTTATCAAGTTCCGCAGTCTCGTTTTCGTCGAAGGTGATTTCGTGGTCGGGACCTGATAGGGGTTCTCTCACTCCTACGCTGTTTTTGGCTTTTCGTTGGTATGCCTTGATGGAGTTAACCGAGTTGCAAAATTTGGAGCCTCCGTAGATAAATTTGATTCGTTGTTTGCCCTTGTCGTTTGTCGGAAAATTCCATCTTTTGGTGAGTGTTGGCTGGTATTGTCTATGTCCCCCAGACAGGTTGCGATTAAGGGTTCTCGTGCTGTCTTTTTTTCTGAGTTCGTGGGGGCAATCGGTCTTTCTAGCAGGTCGCGGATTCTGGCCATCTTCAGCTCTCGTTTGAGGTTGGGGTTTTTCCTGAAGGGGGATCCTCCATTTGGGTTGTATCGAGTAATGTTGGGAGGAGGAGTGGCTTCGTTGAAATTCTCTAGTGTTCGGACTGGTATTGTAATGTCGATGCGTACTTTCCCTTCGGTGTGTTTCTCAATTCTGTCAGGTGTATGGTTTTTTGACCCCCACGAGATCATGTCGACTCTTTTCTTTGGCGCTGGGGGTGGAGAGCTAGGCGATTCTGGCTCGGTTTCCCTGCTTCTTTTATTTGAAGGGCCTTTAGCTTTTCGATTAGACTTTGGGGTCACTGGCTCTTCCTCCTCTTCTTCGGTGTCTCCGCTGGTCTTTTTATTTTCGCTTTGACTGCGAAGTGCCGCTCGACATTCTTCGGCTGAATGACCTTTCCGGTCGTGGAAGGTACAGTGTTTGTTGGGGTCGTATGTTGAGGATTTGTTTTGCGGCGAGTTATTTATAGCATAGGAGTGTTGCCCTTTAGTTGTTGGTTCTTTAGGGGCAATGTTCTTTTTGGCAGTGTTATTTTTGTTCGCGCTGTACTGCTCCTTCAAGGCTGCGACCTCCTCTTTGTTGGTAGCGAAATATGAAGCTCGGTGTAGGGCATCATCCAACGAGATCGGTGCCCGTACTGCCATCTCTTCTCTGAACTGGGACGAGAACCAGACGCTGTTTTTTAATGCCGCCAAGGCCACGACTTCGTTCGGGTGTGAGATTCTGATTTCCCTGAATTTGTTTACGTACGCTCTCAGTTGCTCGAAAGGTGCTTGCTTGAGATTCCAGAGGTCCGCCTTGGTAACTTTTGTTTCTATGAAAACCGAGTATTGTTTGAGTAACGTAGATTCTAGCTGGGTGAAGTTGTCAATTGAGTTTTCCTCGAGGACTTCGAACCATACAAGGGCGGCCCTGGTGAGATTTTCGGCAAAGAAGCGGCAGTAGCCGGCCTCTTTTTCGTCGTCGTTGAGGTGTGCTCTTGATATCGCTAGTCGAAAGGCTTGTACGTGGGCCTTCGGATCTGTGTTCCCAGCGTACTCGGGAAATTTGAGTTTTCTGACATGGTGTAGCCTTACGCTGGTGATTCGGTTCGTGAATGGGGTTCTTCTTTTTCCCACAATGACCATATCGCCATATGCACAATGGCGTATATTATTTTGAGCTTGGCGTCATTTGTTTCGATATAATTATGGAACGTTCCGGTTTCACCCGAGGTTCCCAGGTCTTTTCATTGAGGATCTGCGTCGATGGGTCTTCGGGGGTCGAACCGTGAGCTTGCCCTATTGGGTCGCCGAATCCCGTTTGCTGGGCGGTTCTCGGAGCTGATGGAGTTCTATTCTAAGAGGTTAGGTTTCCCAGTGGTGGCATTCGGTTTCTATGCTCCCCGGTTCTTTCCCTATATGTGTATTGCGATTGGATCAAGGTACTTCTTTGGGATTGTAGTCCGGTGTCCATTTCGTCCAACCCGCTGTAACTCAGACTTCGCTGCGGCATACTCTGCTGCAGAGGTCGTTGCTAGTTCTCTCCCGTGTAGCGTCCGGATCGGGCACTCGGGATTTTTGGAGTACCGAAGGCTCTGACATTTTGATGATTTAGCATTTCTCTTGATGGATCGGGAGGCGATTGGTGTCTCTCTCGGGCGTTAGCTTGGTGCTCCGCGAGTTCTCCTTCAGCTTGGTCCAGTCTGTTGGCAATGGCGCGAAAGGCAGCCTTTTGGCTGCGAGCTTCGTCGATTAATGACGAGACCATTTGATGTGCCCCAGTCCATGGACCAGTCCGACGAATCAGAACAGCATGAAGATCAGGACGTTCCAGTTGAGGTTCACTCTTCCAATCAGACCAGACAGACCGATCAGGTCGTTACCGGATCAACCCGCGAACGACCGGATTGGAGCTTCAACCAGATCCACGACCAGACCATCGAACTGACCGAACTGAAGCTCGTCTTTCCCGGGCAACTCGACAACCTAAGGCTGATGGTCAAGCCAGAATCAACTTAGGACGAGCCAACTCCGATCCAGACCATAGCTACTCTCTTTTGGCTCGTTTGCCTCGTACCACATGTACCGGCGACTGTACTGATGATCTATCTTCCTTGGTCGATCAGATCATGGACTTCTCTTTTGGATATTTTTCTAAGGCAAGGATCCTTAAGCTCTCAAAAGACTTGGGCTATGTTGAAACGCAACTTGTCCGATCAGAACGTCCCGCGACCCTTGCTGATAGTCCCGTCCATGTGCTGATCATTTCCCCTTTGGACTCAGCTAGCTCGGATGCATCTGGACAGGAGCCAAACGGTCATTTTGACTAGTCTTCTCCATTTTCCGTGCCTTGACCAGATCTAGTCCAATTTATATTTTCTATGTCTTGTTTTCCTACATTTCTATTTATTGTCTTTGACTACAAAACTCTATAAGTATGTAATCTCTTCTATTGAATAAGGCCAATCTATTTTGTCTAAAGATTTTGAGTTAAACTCTTTGTTCTTTGTTTAGAACTTGTCTTGTTTGTTGGTGAGTCATATCCAAGAAAACATCTCTAAAATCCGTTGGCCTTGTGAGCCATATCAAGCAACGGTTCAAGATTCTTCTTTTGGTGGACTTGTGAGTCATATCAAGAACCAATTGAAGTCGGGAATATCAGAGGCCTTCTGCAACCTTCGTGCGACCCTTCAATCCATTCAGTTCTCCATTCGGAGTTCATATCCAAACCAGATCTAGTCGAGTGAGCCGATCTTAGGGTCCTTCAAGTGGTATCAGAGCCACTCGTCTGGTATTTTCTGAATCATTCCATCTTCTCATCTTCCATTTCTTCATAAACACTTCTTCTTCAATCTATCTTGAATCCGGGCCCCTTATTACCATCCATTAAAAAAAAAGAGAGAGATCTACGATTTGATAAAAGAAAATAAAAAGTAAAGTTTCAAGTTTGATTTGTGGATTGGTGGTGGAAGAGAAAGCCTGCTTCAAGCCTTTAAGGTGGTTAAAACAGATTCCAAATCAAAAAAAAAAAAATCTCTTATCTTTCTCTCTTAAGAAAGTTCCATTGTGTTTGCTTGGATTTTGTCCATTGGGATTCTTTGATTTGTTCTTCTTAGAACCTTGAGTGAAAACTTGTGTGTCTGACCATCCAAATTCTGAGAGAAACACATGTGTGGGTGAGGATCAAACACTTGAGAGAGTGAGGATTTTTTTATCTAACGTTTTGTGTTTAAGAAATTTCAGGAACCATGAGTAGTGATTGTTAGGGGATTTTTGTGAGGATCTTTGTGAGTACCACAGAACGATGGACAAGGCGGGTGTTTGTATTTATTTTGAGAGATGTAGTAAAAATAAAGACTTGAAGAGACGTTTTATTGAGTAGACAAACTAGGATTACAATGATTTGAGTAAGAACACTAATTCTAGCCATCTAGCCCTAGTCTCCAAGTCTTGAAGTGTCGATCCTTTGCTTTAGGGTTTGGGTTCCCCTTATATAGTCTTCCTAAGGCGGGCCTTAGTCGGTTGGAGAAGGTTAAACTTTCCTATATTCGGAAATATGGAAGGTTCTCCTTATCGGAAGTTTTCCATTTCCCGGAGGAAGGGGGGCGATCCCGGGACCGGACCCGGAAAACTCAACATCGGGGAACCGGAATTCCTTCTAGCAGGGATCCTGGGAACCGGGGTTCCTTCCAGCGAGGATCCAGAGGCCGGTGTCCTGCCTGGGGTCTGGAGGAATTCAATACCTGAGTATTTTTCCCCAACAGTTTGCCCCTTATTGCTCGATTTCGTCATCGAACTCGGGGAATAACATGTGCACTCAAGTCAACCAGAGTTGCTCATTCTCAGCAGGATTCCCTTAGGCAGGACATCGCTCCAGTAATCCCGCGATCCCGGGTTCCACTCAGGTCGGAACCTTATTCTGAACCCGGGGGATGATCAGTTTCCCCTACATCAGACCGGGGTCTGGTGCTATTTGGACCGCTGATTCTCGTCGAGGACGGGGAGGTTTGGGCTTTTGATGATGTCTTGGAAACGGTGGAGCCTGGAGCTCTGATGTTTCCTGAGGAGGAACTGCATGTACTAATATGGAGAGGATAGACCGGGGGGCTGGGGCCCATGCGGTTTGATGATACTAGATGCTCTTTTTACTCCTCCAAAAGCGAGCGCTTTCCTTTTTTGTGGGAAGCATTTTCCCTTTTTCTGCAAAGATCAGGTTTCCTTTTCACCGTACATTCTTTAAATCAGGGATTCTTTAGGATATTTGGAAACATCCCTATTTCCTTTTCTGATCCCGCGGAAAAGGGAACGACCAGGATATAAATAGAGATTCACGACAGTTCCTAGCTGGCCTCAACCCAACTCTAGGGCTGATTCTTAGCTGAGAAAGATGAATCCCGAGCCGCTCTCGTTTCTGTCCTCGCTCGTGGGTGGTCGTGCAAGGCCGCGTCGTACTTTCACCGACCCTTTCTCATCGCCCGTTCCATCTTGGGGGAATGTTCCGGAGGCTGATAGTGAAGCGGTTCCGATAGCGCCCCTAAGAAGGCTCCGTTCTTGTTTCTTTGATGACGGTCCCCGTTCTGAGATCTGAGAGGGGGATCTGCCTAATATAAGAAGGAAGTACTTGATTCATCCTTCACTGGGGATGAGGAGTCCAACCGAGTTCGAACGCACTCCGGATGGCGGAACGGGTGAGGTGGCTGTCTATGAAGCGTACCTGGAGGCAGGCTTCCGGGGTGTTATTCCTTCTCTCATAGAAGAAGTGTCATCTTTATTCGGTTTCAGTCCTTCTCAACTCACTCCCCTAACCCGGAGGACATTAATGCCTCTCCAAGTACTTGGAGAACTCCATGGATTTTCCATCGGGGTGCACGAGATTTTATACTCCTATTACTTTGCTCCTCTGGAGAACAAAGATTGGTTCCACCACCTTCGATCTCGTGACGGCGCCCCTTTGGTCGAGGAACATTCGAGGGTTGTAAGAGGTAATCACCCCTTTGGGGATGGTTGGAACAGTCGGTACGTGTTGGTGAAGATTCAGGAGCTAGTGGGTTATCCTACGTCTTGGCGTACCGTGGGTAAGTTTTTCTTCTGAGTTTTGAATTTTACCATCCTTTCGGAAGCATGATCCTGACATTTTAGCTCTTGCTTTGTTAGATGTGTCTCGGCCGGTTTTCTTTTGCTGGAGAAGTGGTGGTGAAGCTTATAATGGGAATTCCCCGACGATTCCTCTGGGTGGCCTTTCTGATGAGCAGGGAGGCCTTGCGTCATAGTCACGTTTGGAGTAAGCCTTCCCTTTCTATCTGATAGGACTCTGTCTTGTTTTGTTTCTCATGATGTATGTATACACTTTTTGCTCTAGGGAACGCGGAAAGGTCTCCGGTATCGGTTATTTATGACGAGTATCAGAAAGTTAAAGCGCGGAAGCGGCGTCTTTCTTATACTCCTCCGCCAAGACTAGCGAGGGCCGCTTTATCGGTTGGGGGTCTATCTTCTATCTTGTCAACAAGCGCCGAGATTATGCCTAACCGGGACCTTCTGGCAGATGCCTATCGGAGGTTGACTAGCGAGGCACTCCTTCTCCGTGGCCAGGTGCAAGAAATGATAGCTTGCCGGGACCTACTAATTCAAGAAGTGAGAGCTTTGGCTAGGTGGGAGCTTATGGAGTGTCTGCAGAAGCGCATAGATCATTGGAATCCAGAAAAAGAGTATCGTCGTCACCTGTTCTTATCTGGAGGGTTTAACCATCGATCGGAGAATCTCTCCCAGGCTGGAACCCCGAGATCTGTTATAGGGTCGCGATTCTCGGAGGGACCTTCTTTCTGATTTATCTTTTGAGACTTTGGTTTTTGTCGCTTTCGTTTGAATAAAGGATCTTTATAGCCCGCTCCTTGACTTTATTTATAATGATTCTTCGTGTTTTACCCTTTTACTCCTTGCTGTTACTTCGCTCCTGTATGCTTTTTCTTTCGAAAAATGTTGTTTTTCGCCTGTTTCTTGATCGAGTTGGGACTTTGTAGTCTGCGATCCCTCTTTTCGTAAATTTGAATAATAGGATCTGGGGAGATAGGCTAATAATCAGGAGGTTTTCGAGCTAAAATGTGGACTGTTTGGAGTCTGGAGAATGATCTTGTGATCCGGAGGTTGCATGAGGACCCGGGGATCATCGGAGAGGGAGGCGCAGGAGCTCCTCTTGGATCCTTAGATTGCGTCTGGGACCCAGAGGTCCCTGTCAGATTACGAGGTCTTTTATCTGGCACCCGGAGGTCTTTTCTCTAGGTCCTGGGATCGAGACTGGGGCCCGGAGGAGATGTAGGAATCCAGAGATTCTCTAGTTAGATCCGGAGATCATGGTTGGAACCCAGAGGTTTCTATGGTTTTGATTGGACCCTGAGGTCGCATACGGGTGCAGGGTTGTTCCTTAGATCCGGAGATCGTATTGGGGCCCTGATGCACTTGGACCTTGAGGTTGCATGGGAACTCGGAGGTTCTTTAGGGATGTAACGACCCCGATGCGCCCTAGGCTGCACAGGGGTTCTATCCTTTTTCCTAGAATCGTATTAGGCCTTTGAGGCCCTGTTGGAACCCGGAGGTTTCGATCTGGAGATCGTTTTTTGGAACCTGGAGGTTCTTTGAAGTTGTAATGACCCCGATGCGCCCTAGGCTGCACAGAGGTTCTAACTTCTTTTGGAACCTTGAGGCCGTATAGGAACCCGGAGGTTCTTCCTTAGACCCTGAGATCTTTGATTGGTACCCAGAGGCTATAGAGGAACCCGGAGGTTCTTCCTTAGATTTTATACGTAGGACCCAGAATCGTTTGGGGAACCTTAGGTTTCCTCTTTAGATCGGGGGCTGGCATAGAGACCCGGAGTTCCTTGGGAACCCGGAATGTTTTGCTTTTCGCAGGGACCGTACTCCGTCTTCCTAGGCAAGACTACTACCGGTACCTGTTTGGATTTCGCATTCTGCCACTCGGAAGCTGGCCACTATCGAGTTCATGTGATGTATTCTACTTCTACAGGAAGTCACTGACAGGACATGCTTAGAGGGTGCTGGTGTGGGTGTTATGACCCAAGTGCCAGGCTTACGCTGCTTTCCACGTCTGGGGAAGCAGGATTTAGATTTCTCCATGTATTTCACAGTACTTTTGCAATGAGTATATACCACGTGTTCCCTGTATCGTGTAGCTCGTAGGGTTTTAATACAGGTACTTTTCACATTGGTACTCTGGGGACCCCGATGCTCCTGAGGCTGCACAGGGGTTTTAGGTAGTTTTGACAACATACTCAGGCTTGCGCATACCCATTCCTGCTTTATGTCTCATACCCGTTTTGATTCTTCGTGGGCGTGCCACTGTGCTCGTGCCACTTTTATGAGGTTTGGCCAGGATCAGAGGTCTCTGGAGACCTGATCCAGCTCGTATGCCCCTTTAAGTATAATGATTTCTCCTATACTTTTATAGTCGGAACTATTTTATTATAAGCTTTGTCCGGAGATGTTTAGCATACATAGGAGTAGGAAATCATAATGCTTAAATAGTATATAGTAGTATAGAAATCATGGTCTGGAGACCGTATTATAAATGATAGTCTTTGAGGTGAGGGCGTTCTAGCAGTTGGGTTGTATTTTACCTTTGCTATCTTGCAGCCTGTAGGCGCCTGCTCTCCGCACCTCGATGACCTTATATGGTCCTTCCCACCCAAGGGTGAGTTTCCCTGTCGTTTTTTCTGCTCGTCGTAGAACCCAGTCCCCTTGCTGGAAGGTTTTGGTTCTGACTTTTTTTGTTGTACGTCCTGGCGACATCTTGCAGGTAGGACAAGTTTCTCAATCGAGCGGCCACTTTTTTTTCGTCGAGCAGGTCAAGGCTTAGCGCCATCAACTCGTTGTTTTTCTCCTGAAAGGTAGATCCGGAGACCGTTGTTCTTACGTGCATCTCTGTAGGTACAATGTCCTCAGAGCCGTAGACTAGCGAGTAGGAGGTTTCCCCTGTTGACGTCTTTGGAGTGGTCCGGTAGGCCCAGAGGACTCCGTGTAGTTCTTCCGCCCACTTCCCGCGAGAGCCCTCCAGTCGCCTTTTCAGCATGTTGACCATTGTTTTGTTTGTGGACTCGGCTTGTCCGTTACACTTGGGGTGTCGGGGTGTGGCGAAAGTTAGTTTTATGCCCTAGTCCTTGCAGAACTCCTTGAAGTTGTGGCTCGTGAACTGGGGTCCATTGTCGGTGACGATCCCGTGGGGGACCCCGAAGCGAGTGATTACGTAGGTCCACAGGAACTTGCAGATCTGGAGGTCTGTTATGCGGCTGAGGACTTCTGCTTCGACCCATTTGGAGAAGTAGTCAGTTACTATCGGAAGGAAGACCTTCTGCCCCGGCGCCATAGGGAATTTCCCTACTATATCCATGCCCCACTTTCTGAATGGCCATGGTGAGCTTATGGACTTGAGGTTCTCCGGGGGAGGCTTGGAGACTGGAGCGTGCCTTTGACATTTGTTGCAATGCTTGGCTTGTCTGTCGGCGTCAGCGGCCATCGTGGGCAAGTAGTAACCAGCCCTTCTGGCTCTGAGCACCAGGTTTCTGCCGCTAGAGTGGGATCCACAATCCCCTTCATGTAGTTCTACAACGATTCTAGCGGCTTTTCGGGGTGTGACACACCTCAGGTATAGGCCAGAGAAAGATCTCCGATACAGCTTCTCCTGGGAGATACAGTACCTTGCGGCTTGCTTCTTGATCTTTCTGGCCTCGCTACTGTCTTCTGGGAGGGTGTCGGCCTCCAGGTACCGGATTAAGGGGGTCATCCAGGTTTTGCCTTCTTCGATATCGGAGACCTCCTCTGACGGTGGTTCCTCTAGGGTTGCTGGCCATTGAAGCACGAGCAGAGGGATATTCATCTGACTATTCATTTCAAGGGCGGACCCTAGAGTAGCTAGGGCATCGGCTTGTGAGTTCTGTTCCCGGAGGATATGAGGGAGTTTGCAGCTCTTGAACTTCTTGATTGGTCGCTGAGCGACCGCCAGATACTGGATCATGCTGTCGTCTTTTGCTTGATACTCCCCTTATACCTGGTTAATTATCAGCTGGGAGTCACCGAAGACCTGGATATTTTCTGCCCCCATTTGGTGAGCGAGGTTTAGGCCTGCGATTAGGGCCTCATACTCGCTTTCGTTGTTGGTTGCTTTGAAATTGCATCTCACGGCCCTTGAGGCTGTATTCCCCGTTGGCGAGGCAAGCACTATCCCTACTCCTGCTCCTCTGACGTAGCTGGATCCAACAACGTGTTGGATCCATTCTCCTTCTTCCTTATTTTCGCCTTGGAGGCGTATCTCTTGCTCCAGAGCTGGGAGCAAGGCAGGGGAGAATTCAGCCACGAAGTCTGCTAGGACCTATGACTTTATAGCCGTGGCGGGTCAAAATATTACGTCGTACTCCCCTAGTTCCATGTTGGGGTCAAAACGGTAACGACGAAGTTAACATCCAAATCTCCGTAAAAATCAGCATGAACATTTTTTACGAAAGTTACTCTTCGTAAAAAGAATCTTTACAAAGAGCTTTGCGGTAAAATCTTGTTTTAATCTCGGTTGATTCATCAAAACTAAACACCGATTGTCTAAAAGCAACGGTCAAGTATGGCCATCGGACCACGCACAAGCCTAGCTCGGTCCTTACATAGCGACCGAGCACGAACACGGCTCGGTCGCTACATAGCGACCGAGCTCTAGCCAAGCTCGGTCGCTAAGTAGCGACCGAGCTCTAGCCAAGCTCAGTCGCTACGTAGCAACCGAGCACGTGCGCATCTCGATCGCTACGTAGCGACCAAACTCTCCCAAACATCGATCCGACACGAATCCATTCATTCGTGTCTACTCTTTAATGATATCTCCCGTAGGCCACGGTTTAACCATTCCTTGTTCCTTATCGATCAGAGTCATCAGTCAAACTTTACGATAAAAACCGCAAGAACTTTGTTTTTATCGAAGAAACCGTAATAAACATTTCGAGTCGAAAGACGGCCTAAAGAGACTTAAAACGCGACTTGAAGCCCACTTACGTTTTCCTAACCAAAACCCCATAAAACCTATGACGGTTTATGCTTGGTTCGTAAGGCAAGATAAATGTCAAGTTTCTGCGGATAAATGTCAAGTTTCCAAAGATAATCATGAATGTTGGGGTCAAAATAGGTCACGACAGAATCAATATCTGAAAGTCCCCGTAAAAATCAGCATGAACGTTTTTACGAAAGTTATTCTTCGTAAAAAGAATCTTCACAAAGAGCCTTGCGGTAAAATCTTGTTCTAATCTCAATCGAACCGCTAAATACCGATTATTCGGTGGCAACAGACACGTATCCAAATCAGCCACGGACGAGCTCAAGTATGGCCATCGAACCACGCACAAGTGAAGCTCGGTTGCGACATAGCGACCGAGCACGCACACGGACCGAGCCGTGTGACGAGCTCAAGCCAAGCTCGGTCGCTACGTAGCGACCGAGCACACACAATAAACCATTCTTTGTTTCTCATCACTCGAAGTCATCAGTCAAACTTTATGATAAAAACCGCGGGAAGTTTGTTTTTAGCGAAGAAACGGTAATAAACGTTTCGAGTCAAAGACGGCCCAAAGAGACCTAAAACGCAACTCGAAGCCCACTTACGATTTCTTAACCGAAAACCCATTAGCCTTATGACGGTTTATGCTTGGTTCGTAAGGCAAGATAAATGTCAAGTTTCCACGTTTCCACGGATAAATGTGAAGTTTATGAAGATAATGACGAAGACTGGGAAAATTGGAATATCTCCATTTTTGAGCTATGACGGCTTAAGGGCAGAAGGGGAAAGGCGCAAACCGACCTAGGAGCAAGTATATAAGGAGTCCTAGGTGAGAGGCAAAGGGGGATCAGAGAGTTTTTCAGAGCAAACTTAGCACTTAGAGCAATTAGGCAACTTTCCGTTTTTGTTATTTCGAGCTGCGACTCAACTAGGTTCTGCAGTCTTAGGTTATTAGAACTAGGGATCTGGCCGACAGCTCTCGTAGCCGAGGCTCCTTCCTTGTTGTAAACGCTCATACGCAAATTCGGAATAAGACTTCTTTTTGCTCTCTTTTTACGATTTCTTATTTTTCTCGTCCTTATTACGTGTTCTGATTGCTTGGCGTGCGGTTTAGCAGATATCCGGGACCTCTGGGAAATTAGGGTTTTCCTAACTTTCCTTATTTAAACGGAAATCGACAGTGCAAATTTTGGTTCCCACAGTTTGGCGCTAGAAGGAGGGGGGGGGGTACGGATTACTCTAACTCATAGCCGCAAAACGCTTGATCAAAACATTGTCTTAAAATACGAAAGACAAAATCGCAGTTCGCAACAACGCCGGTAAGACAACTCCAGCCGCCACTGCGCCTATGGCTAAAGCTTACGCAAATGCCACAATTCTTGAAAAAATCGAAAACCTTGCCGCGACTTTTCGCCACATGAAGTGCAATGAAACGAGCTCGAAATTTCTCTTATTAAACATAAAGGAAAACGATAAATCTTATAAAACTCCGTAATTTTGGCTCATTACCGAACTAAAGAAATCTCAATGTGTAAGGGTTTTACCAAAACACGTTCTCCAAAAACTTTTCGGTAAAGAAAAACTTCCTCTTCCCAAAACCGCAGAAAAACCCTAGGTTGATCGCGGAAAAAGGAAGCACAGCAAATCGGATACATAACTCACAACTGTACTTCTTCCGACTATCTTGTGGAAAAATCCTAGGTTAGTCGCAGAAAAAAGAAAGCATAACAAATCGGGTACATAACTCACCGATGTACTTCTTCCGACTATCTTGCGAAAAAACCCTAGGTTAGTCGCGAAAAAAAAGAAGCACAGCAAATCGGGTACATAACTCGCCGCTGTACTTCTTCCGACTATCTTGCGGAAAAACCCTAGGTTAGTAGCGGAAAAAAGGAAGCATAGCAAATCTAGTACATAACTCGCCGCTGTACTTCTTCCGACTATCTTGCGGAAAACCCTAGCTTAGTCGCAAAAAAAAAAGAAGCACAGCAAATCTGGTACATAACTCGCCGCTGTACTTCTTCTGAATATCTTTGGGAATACCCTAGATTTATCGTAGAAAAAGAAAGCACAGCAAATCGGTTATGAAACCCCCACTGCTGTACTTCTTCCAAATAACTTTCAGAGAAACAAAGTTTTTTTCTATAGAATCACTCGAAACCTAAAACGGCTGACGAAGACTAAATAAAGCAAAACGGGAGATCATATCCCCACCGCTAAGGTGTTTGCAGAAGCCTAAGGTTTCGTAAGAATTCAAGTACCACTTCCATAGTAACAAATTCCGCGAGTTGTCAATGTTTGTCACCTAAATCTTACTTCGAAAAAAACTACTAGAAACTTCCACGGATCAATCCCACGAATATGAGAAAAACTTCTGATTAAGTTTGGTTTCAATAATTAACCTCGTCACGGCTCTCGTACAACCAAAACTTGAAAACTTCTTTACGGAAAAAATCTCGTAAAATTATGCTCGACAACATCTTGAGAAATAACCTTTGCAAAAATTAAGCTCCACACCCTTTTACGAAACAACTTTTGTAAAATTAAAATCGATAACATTTTGCGGGATAACTTTCGTAAAATTAAATTCGATATTATTTTTCGAAAAAACTTTTGTAAAACTAAAGTTGGCCACATTTGACAACCTTCGAAAATCTAACAACAATCGTTGAAAAAGAATCTCGGATAAGGAAAGAGATGGAGCGAAATCCAAGAATCAAAATTCGACGAGATGCTCATTCAATTTCGTAAATCCAATGATACTCTGATTGAAACATGGATCACGAAAACCGCAAATATTGGTGATAGACTATGGATTTGACCCGTTTTCATCCATAGTTTATAGGTGTTTTTACTAATATTTATATTATTATAGAGTCTATTTATTATATTTATAAGATCAGGAATGTTTTGGAGATAAGTGATGATTTTGGAGCATTTTGGAGATATTTGGAGCAAGCACCCGAGATGACCATCGAGATCGAAAAATCGGTCGATATTGGAGAGCTAGAATCGATCGATACACATGTCATGGTATCGATCGATAGCGAAGCGTGCAGAAGCCCGTTTGGTCACAGCCGACTTGAAGCGAAGCGCGCAGAAGCCCGTTTGGTCACAGCCGATTTGACCCTGACGTGTTTTACCCTAATTATATAAGCTTTGCCGCCATTTTAGAGGCAAAGTGTGCTTTATTTGTGTTTCATTGTTTATAGATAGATAGGAGAGAAGATCCAAAGTTATAATTTGTGATTGGAACTCCATTGATATTTATCTTATTTATTCTATGAAGTTTTTATACCTAACTATTGTTATGAATTGCTTGGCCATGTCTGAGTAGTTCTCTTGTTATATTTTAGGGTTTAAATAGGTTAGGAGGGATTAACCCCAACTATAGATTGCTGAGTTGTGATAATCATCTTTAGATTGTTCATTATTATTACATGTGTCTAGATTATAGTTACCTAGAACTTGCCCTAGGATTGATTCATAAAAGCCATAGCTAATTC